>NC_053112.1:5508963-5788963 GCF_010015445.1 Perca fluviatilis | reverse complement strand
TCTAACAGCTTTTTAGAACATCCAGAGTCCAGAGTGAACTTCTGTGTTAAGGCTGTTTTCCCGATGCCAGCCACTCCCTTTGTCATCACTGATTCTGATTGGTTCATCTCTTCCAGGTGGGGTTTTTAAGAGGTCTCTTCGTCTGATTGTTGTTTCTGGTCTGTCTGGTTTCCAGGATGCTGTTTCAATCTGTCTGACCTCATGTTCAGTATTGACCTCTGTAGTCCCTCCCTTTGCGATGTAGATCTCTGTGAACATCTGATTCAGAAGGCGTTTTGTTTCCTGCTTTAGCAATCCCCTCAAACACAAGCTGGAACGTTTTAATGTAAGTTGGATTTGACGTTTCGCTGGCACGTAGCAAGAATCTCTGAATGAATAAAACAATTAAATCAACAAGGGTTTGTTCTGGTGAATGTGAGTGAGCACATTTCTGTATTCATGGAATCTATTCAGCCCATTTGTCGACAAGTTCCTGAATATGTTAACTATTGTAAAATGACTTAGTATTCCTCAAAAACAATTGATATGTTGGGTGTCTCAGTCATGTGTGAACTCTTCATTGTCCAAATAAACCAGAAGGTATATGACTTAATTAAAGGGGGAATTAATATTGCCCAAGCACTATCTAGCTGTGGCATCAGTGTGTGCAAATTTTAACCAGTAGAGTAAACAAAAACAGTCTGACTTTGTTTCATAATTTTTGGTTCTCAGAGACACTTAAAATTTTGTTTCTCTTGTGGATGTTTGGTAGCTTGTTCTGTTGTTGTCAACACAACATATCTATCTTTGTAGATAAGAGGGAGATATTGGTAACAAAAGATAATGTTTGTCTAAGACTGTGATATATAAGTTTGATCTTTGTTACATCCAGTTTTTTTTTAAATTCATAATGATTATAACTTACCCGTAGGTTCATAGATGATGTTTGATAAATTCTTTACTAGATCATTTTGATCGATCTTCACTAAAACTATTCTGGTCACTTTAATAGTGTTTATACTGTAGGTCTGGAACATCGTATCCACTGCGTTCACCCTGTTTACATTCTCCAGTTTACTCTTTCGGATTGCTGAGAAGTTTTGTAGGGTCCCTTTCTGCTGCAGGTACCACTTAAACTTTTCAAAGTCGTTGGTTCCCAAATCTTCTAAAATTCCCAAGACGACTTCTTGAGGCGTCTCCATCTTTTGTCCCTGCAAAGATCCAAAAGATACCAAAAAGTACACCATCACTTAACAGAATTGTTTTGGGAGTTTAAAAATACTCAGATTATCAAAACAGACAAGTTTAGTATATTGTGTTATGATGACATTTCTGTAAACAAATAATTCAAGATTCATTGATGGATCATTATATAATGGTATGTAATAAACCAAAAGTAAAGATTATGCATTAATTCTATTAGACTTGAGTGTTTCATCTGATACAGTGGATCACTGTATCTTGAGAGGCTCAGGCAGTGGATGGAAACGTTTGGATTAGCTCTGGAGTGGTTCTCTTCTTCGTTATTGTTCATTACTATGCTCCGTCATCTAAATCTATGTGTCAAGGTTCAGTCCTGAGTCCGATGCTGTTTGCTTTATACATTCAGCTCTTGTTTCTCTTGGTCAAATAACAAAATGACAAATATATGACATATATATGACATATATATGACATATATATATATATATATATATATATATATATATATATATATATATATATATATATATATATATATATATCGGCCTCAATTAAAACCTACAATCTACAGGACTGTTGATGACCAAGTTATTGTTGAGGATGAGTTCCTTAATTTTCTGGCATTGAAAATTAAAATTATGGCTCAGGATGAGCTTGTCCCTTTAGCCACAAGCACATTTGACTCGGGGTGGATTGACACTTCCAAACAAGTGTTGTTTGAACTCTGTCCTGACACCAAGCAACCGTGCGTGATCTATAAAGGCAGCCAGAAGGATACTATGGCTACATTCAGACTGCATGCAAAAATGGCCCAAATCCGATTTTTTTGGGGTCAAGTGACCAGGTCAGACTTCTTCAGAAGTAGTGTGAACGCTCAAATCTTGCCCAGATCTGATTTTTTTCAAATCAGATTCAGGCCACTTCCATATGTGGTCCTGAATCCGGCCCGTCTCGCCCGCACTAAGCGAGTGCGAGGGCGAAGCCAGAGGAAACTCTGGTGGAGGCCCGTTGCGGTCCTGATGTGTAAATCGGTCGTCTGGTCACACAGACCTCTGGAGTGAATTTGCAGCCAAAACCCCACAAAAGGCCAAAATAGCCAATTTGTCTCTCTTTCTCTTCATTCTTCTCCTCCTCAGCGCCTGCTCATTAATGTTATGGCTGCCATTTTGAAATAAAAGCGAAAATGCTGACTTCCTTCATAATCTCCCTAACTTTAGTGCAACAGCTGCTGCGTCTGATGTCATTGTTATTGGTCTTTTGCGCATGTGGGTCATTTCAAAACTGCAAACAGTTCACACTGGAATCTGATATAGGCCACGTTTTAAAAGGTCATGTTGAACGGCCAAATAAAAAATAGGATCTGAGCAAAAAATCTGAATTAGGCATTAAGACTTGAACTGCCTGTCTCTCTTAGTTACGCTGTTATAGTTTTAGACTGCCGGGGGACTTCCTTCCTTTGACACACTGAGCTGCTCTCTCCTCTCCCTTTCTATTACCATTTATGTGCATCCCGTCCCAGAAATGCTTGTTACTAATCCTAGCTTCTGGGGAGTTTACTCCCCGGAGTCCTTATGTTTTTTCCCCCAGCGTATTTCCTTGGAGAACGTTGGCACCAAGATCCTGGTTGCAGCTGTCGCCGTGGTCCTGCTGCACTCCCTGCTGAGCTCAGCGGTGCCCTGCAATGTGATGCTGCTTCCTGCTGAACCCTGCTGCTTCCTGCTGAACCCTGCTGCTTCCTGCTGAACCCTGCTGCGTCCTGCTGAACCCTGCTGCTTCCTGCTACGTCCATCCATGCTCTGCTGGGCCACGCTACATCCTGTAACGCCCTGCAGCGCCCTGATATGACATGAACTACTACGACTACCATTTGAAGTCACTGTTCCATTATTAATGTGACTATTATCGCCACTGTTCATCACATCCCCAACCGGCACCGTCAGACACTGCCTACCACGAGCCTGGGTCTGTCCCAGGTTTCTTCCTAATAGGGAGTTTTTCCTGCCACTGTCGCACTGCTTGCTCTTGGGGGAATTATTAGAATTGTTGGGGCTTTGTAAATTATATTGAATTGAATTGACTTGCGGTGTGAACATAGTTTAATAATATCAAAAGTTGCTTAAGAGTGTTAAACGAGTGTGGAGGAAACATCCCCCGTTTTGTCTCCCACTACCTGGATGAGTTACTTGGATGAACGTCAGGCTGTTATCGGTGGGGACCTGACTTCTGTGACTGCGACCATAGACAGCAGAATTGCTGCTATTGAGCGACGGCTGGAGCCGAATCGTGGCCTGGCTGTAACGAGTGATGCTGGAGTTGCCTGTGGGAATGCATATGATACCGCGGCAGGGGGGAATGGTGGGGTGTTCGCTAAGGATGCGAGCGCCGCTGGTCCCTGCGCTTCTACATCAGGGGCCACGAGTGCCTTTGACAGCCCTGTTGGAGCTGTGGCAAGATCGCCGAAGCGGAGCCTTGTTGTTAGACAGGGCCGAGCACAGAGAAATAACGTGTGGGAAACCAGCTGATTTGTGCATGTGGTCATGTGACCTGTTGCCAATCAGGAAGTGATAAAAAGCTCACCAGGTTCAGTCATTAGTCCCTTACCTCTCACTGAGTGCACTGCGTTGTGTGGATTCTCCTGTTGTGCAGGGTGATAGCCAGGCGCAAATTCCCGTCCTTCACAGAGCGAACTGGAGCAAATTGACGTTTACCACTGACATGACAAATGAGTAGTGGTGGGCAGATCGAGGCTTCGTGAAACAATGAAACAGTTGAAGCAAATGTGCCATATTGTGTCGAGGCTTCGAAACAATCCGACACCCGTCTCAACAAGGTACCTAGTGGTCACTTGCAGGTGTTGATCTGAAACAACCTTGACAACAAGCCATTAAAAAATATGTGAAGCTTGTAGGCTCCTCACTGTGTATAATGTTATTTTGGTCATGAAAAATGAATTAATAAAAGAAATCAAGCCACAATGTCTCACTTTTTATAGATTTTTATTCCAAAATATTAATTTCTCTGCTGTGGAAGGACTACCGCCTACCTTCTTTTTTACAGATAATGTCTCCAGCCTTTGAAAAGATCCTCTACCGGGACACTTGTTGCTGGCATGCAAAGATATTTTTAGCAGGACATACAAATGAGGAAGATTATTACTGCTCTTCTTTCTGCAGTAAGTTATAGGAGTTCATGAGTTTGGGCCAAAAATGCATAGTTGAGGTATATTTTTCTCTTCCACTGTGGCATCAGCTGTAGCATTGTGTATCATCTTGGTTTCACGCATACGATCATCAAAACGTTCCCATAAACTGTCCTGTGTTTCTACTGGTGTTGATGTTGATTATGATGGGCCTGATGTTGACATTTGTGGCTCTGAATGAAAATGAAAACGGAGCTTCCATTTTTATCTATCTATCTATCTATCTATCTTAATCTATCTACGTAGCTATATATGTATCTATCTATTAATGTGTCACTGTATGTAGGCTATACTCTGTCTGTCTCTAGCCTATCAGTCAATGTGTAAATTTAAATGTAAGCCTAATTATAATAAACAAAACACACTATAAATGTCACGATATCACAAAAATCCGCTATCTCTAAAATCAAACTCCTACCACAAAACCCCAGTAGAATTCAAATGTTGAGCTAGGCTAATTTTACTTCAATCTGCATGCATGCATTTTTGTTGGTGGGAAGAAACCCACGCTAGCACAGGGAGAACATGCAAACTCCACACAGAAAGGCCTCAGACGACCTGGGTTCGAACCAAGAACCTTCTTGCTGTGAGGCAGAAGTGCTAATCACTGAGCCACCGTGCTGCCGTAAAAACAGCGTGCTAGAAAACCTGAACGGAGGATGGCTAAGCCGATCGTCGGCACCGCTGCACAAGCGAAATATAAAGGTGGTTCGAACGAAGTTGATAAGTGTTTTTTGCTACCAAATTCTCACCAGACCTTGAAGCTGAGACACTATCTGGGTACTTATCTGAGCAACTTGGCCGGGATGTCAACTGTCAGCGTATTGCCACCACGAGCAACAGATACAGCTCGTTTAAAGTGTGGGTTGAGTGCAACAAAGATGCGGCGTTGTATAAACCAGAATTGTGGCCTGAAGGATCTGTGGTGAAGCGATATTATGAGCCACGCAAAGTGGGAGTGATAAGCACAGCTAGTCCTATTCCTGGAATGCTGATACAACTGCACTTCCCAACTAAATTGTTTGCGGGTTGGTTCATATAACTGCTACGGCCTACGTATGGGCAATAGTGCAGGAGACAGAAGCCGGCGTGGTGGATAACCGGCTGCAAAACTGTGACGTTTTATGTTTACAAGAACTGTATTTATCAAAACTGGATTTGGGGAAACTGAACTCCTTTTGTGATGGTTCCCATGGGGCTGGTGAGTCCACTACAGACCTATCTATGGGAATAGTAAAAGAACGAATAGCAGGAGGCGTGGCTATCCTTTGGCACAAAAAACTGGACTCTGTGATTAGTGTCATCAGATTGGAAGTTGACTGGTGTATTGCTGTTCAGATAACAATTAACAATAAGGAGTTTACTATCCTGAATGTATATACACCATATGAGTCACATTAAAATGAAGATGAATACTTGAATAGACTGGCTTTCATAAACTCTTTTATTTCCGATAACCATCCCACAAGTGTTTATGTGGTAGGAGATATGAATGCTTATCTTTCAGACAGGAGTTCACTCTTTGCTAGGCATTTGCTACAGTTCTGTGATGATAATAATCTTATACTATCCAGCCAAAGGCTCTTACCTGCAGATAGCTACTGTTACATAAGTGAGGCATGGCACACTACATGATGTCAAGACCACAGTATCAGTACTTTTGATGCGCATTCTAGCCTGATCTCAATAGAGATTGTGTATGGGGCATCCATGTCTGATCACATTCCTTTTATTATGTTACTTGACTGTGCGAGTCTCCCTGAGATGTCTCAGGAGGTTAATTGGGCCCCGTAAGGCTAAACTGGATTGGTCTACGGTCACAAATGAAGATGTGTGTTTATACTGCAGAAGATCTGATGAACGTTTGAGCAATATATCTCTGCCCAAAGATACAATTTTGTGTTCTGATGTAAATTGTAACATAAGCTCTCACCGTGAGGACCGGGGATGTATGAACGTATTGTGGGATCTGTGTATGAGGCCAGTAGGCCATTATTTATTTATCCTTATAAAAGACACAGCATCAAGCCAGGGTGGAACAAACATGTGGCGGTTCATCATGCTGAAGCTAAGCATGTTTTTGAGGCCTGGGTTCAGGCAGGCAGGCCCAGAGAAGGGGCCAGTCTTGGAACTCAAAAAGTGTACTAATGCTAGTTATAAATATGCACTTTGGTATGTCAACAAACATGAGCAAGAAATAAGAGCGGACTCTATGTAATGATGTTACTGGCTTCTGGAAGGAGGTGAGCGCTCTGAACAGGGACAGTGTATCATTACCATGCAACGTAGAGTGAGTCTCTGGGGCTGATAACATAGCTGAGTTGTGGCGGCAACATTACTCTGACCTATTTAATTGTGTTAAAAGCGAACCTTATGAAGTTGGCCATGTTGTCAATAGTGAAACAGTGGGAATCACAGCCAATGAGATCTATCAAGCTTCACAGAGCCAGCTGACAACAAAGCTAGCGATTCAGATCAAATTACTGCAGAGCACCTGAAATGGGCCAGCACGAAGGTTGCAGTTCTTCTTGCCATTTGTTACTGGCTTTATGACACATGGTTTGTTACCAGACTCTCTGTTGTCCATTACTTTGGTAATTAAGGACAAAGCGGGCAAGGTGGGGAGTGGGGATAATTATAGACCTACTGCGTTAGCTAGTACATTATCAAAAGTCCTGGAAAGAATTTTATTGGGTAGGTTGTGTGTTTTTTGTACACTTCAGGTAACCAGTTTGGCTTCATGGCCAAGCACGTTACTGATCTTTGTATCAATGCACTAAAGGAAATGGTACAAACCTACAGAAGACAAAATCCCTCTGTTTTTATTGGTTATATTGATGCCTCCAAGGCTTTTGACAGAGTTAACCATCACAAGCTGTTTTTGAAATAACAGTAACTAGAACAGTATACAGTATAATTAGAATCCTGGCTTTTGGTATTCCAATCAGAGCATACCGATCAAATGGGGGGATGTATTCTCTACTCCTTTTGGTGTTGGTAATGGAGTCCGTCAGGGGGGGATACTATCACCGGCCCTCTTTAATATTTACATGGATGACCTGTCTGACCAGCTAAGAGAGTGTAAAACAGGACGTATGACTGGTAACATGCTAGTGAACCATCTTTTGTATGCTGATGATTTAGCTGTTATCTCTCCTAGCACTGCAGAGTTTCAGGAGTTGTTGAATATATGTTCCGATTATGGAGTTAGATTTGATGTGAAATATAATGCCAAAAAGAGTTTGGTTATGATCTGTAGAGTGAAAGGGGATAAGGACCTTATTTTTCCATCTTTTCATCTTTCAGGGCAAGTGCTAACTATAGCCTCATGAGACCGTCCTGATCTGGCGAGCTCCAGGTTTCCACTCGCAGATCAGTCTGGCATCTTGAGATAGAGAAAATTTGGAGCCGTTTGCCAAACGACCGGGCCAATCAGCGTTGGTTTTGAGGCGGGTTTAGGTGGTGATAGACAGATGGTTTATCCAATCAGCTAACTAGTATTTTCAGCCAGCGGTAGCCCTAATTCTGTTAGCCGCTCGCTAATGCTTTTTGCTCTTGGATCCTTCTTTTGGAAGATGGACCAGGAACCTGAAATGGGGCCTTTTATTCCTAAATTCTCGTTACACAAACGGCAAATATCCTTTACCGACATGCTGCTTGCTTGCTGAGCTAACGAGCTATGCTTTGCCTGCAGCAGCAGGGGCTTGTGGTTGTATTTTCATACGCTTCGTGGATCTGATTGGTTCATTTGGCCCGTCTATCACCAACTATAGGTGGTGATAGACAGATGGTTCATCCAATCAGCTAACCAGGATTTTCGCCCCTTCCCCAAAAGTTCTCCAACGGAAAGTTCCCAGATGGATATGCCGAGCAAATGCGAAGCGATCCATCTGGTGGAGTCAGGTTAAGTGCTAACTGCTTGTTGTAAAATTAAGTATTTGGGTCACATCTTAACGGATCAAATGTCTGATGATGATGATGACATGTATAGACAGAGCCACATGTTATACATACAAGCGAACATGCTCGCCAGGAAGTTTTCATTGTGTTGTGATACTGTCAAGATAAACCTCTTTAGAGCATATTGGACTGCTTTTTACACTGCCCCCTTGTGGGTTAGGGTTTAAAGAGGCAAGTCTCAATAAGCTGCGGGTTGCTTATAATGATTGTTTTGCGCACTACTCAGAAACCAAGGTGGTGTACTGCAAGTGATTATTAGTGGTATAGCTGTATTTGTGCCTGTTCTTTTGTATCTGTCCTTTTATTTTGTGTTGTTTTTCTAAATGGACCATGAGTCTATTAATAAAAAAGGCTATCATAACCTAATTTTAACCCTAATCCTACACCCAAGTCTTAACCCTCAAACAGCCCTTTAAAGTTGTGGGGTCCAGCATTTTGGCCCCACAAAGCTGTCCGGACCCCACAAGTATACTGTATTCCTGGTTTTTGGACCCCACGAATATAGTTAAACAAGAACACACACAGACACACACCCACACCCACACACACACACACACACACACACACACACACACACACACACACACACACACACACACACACACGCGAACAGCTCTTGTCGTTACATGTCGCAGGTTGTGAGTTCAAACCCCCAAGGTAAATATTAATGATGTGTCCCTTTTAGAAAACAACAACAGGACCAGACACTGTTTTTGTGACAATATGTCTTTTATTTTTGAATGCTTATTTGAGTATATAGTATATAGTGAAGAGAATCTGCTGAATAAAGAACACAACATATCGGTTTTAGGAATAAAAAAGGAGCTAGTTCATTAAACCAGTGGACTATATGAATTATTAATAGTTATTATGAAGTGTTATTATAGTTGCATTCTCCTCTTGTATCACAGAAAGGTCCGACAAAATATACACTTTTATTTTCTATATGGCCATTTTTGGATAAAAGATCGTCACCACTCATGTCTGGTAGGTTTACCTTTGGATGGAGTCAGGCTAGCTGTTTCCAGTCTTTATGCTAAGCCTAGGCTAGCTGTTTCCCCTGTTTCCAGTCTTTATGCTAAACAAGGCTAACACCTGCTTGAAGGGAACTTCATCTAGCATTACACAACTGAGGAGTTGTATCGATCTGAACAATAACTCTCAGAGAGAAATCTAATTAGTGTGTTAATATTTTATCAGATGAGTGGGGACTGTTTATAACAGATTATATTCAGTAAACTAAAATGGAAAAAGATGTGTGAGTATTCAAATGTTTTCTGTATTTCATTGTGTTATTTACTATAGATTTAAGTCCAATTACTTATTTGTTTTACATTTACATTTGACGGAGTCAGGCACGCTGTTTCCAGTCTTTATGCTAAGCTAAGCTAGCTGTTTCCTGTCCGTTTCCAGTCTTTATGCTAAGCTATGCTAGCTGTTTCCCCGTTTCAGTCTTTATGCTGAGCTAACATCTGCCTCGAGGGAACTTCATAGTTAGCGCACACACAAGAGTTGTATCGATCTGAACAATAAGTCTCAGAGAGAAATCTACTTATTATGTTAATATTTTATCAGATGAGTGGGCTGTTTATAACAGATTATATTCAGTAAACTAAAATGGAAAAGATGTACTGATGTTTTTGTCCAGCTCAAGTGAGCCAGTTTCTGTCTAATTTTAAACCCAAATGTGAACTGTTCCCTAACTCTTCAGATAATAAACAAGTGAAAGTAAGCAGAGAGCAGAGAGCTGTTTCTGTCTGCGCGAACAAACTGAAAGTGAATCAATGATAGAGATTATAGATGAGCTGTAGAGGCATCATGATGGCGTGGTAGAGTTACACGCTGTTCTTTGAGCAGACCGAAAGAAGCCTGGTTGGTACAAACCCAATTCGAACCAGCTGGTGACTGTAGAGAGAATTTACAACCATGTAAATGATTAAATTCAATGTCTAACTTTTATATTAAAGACTGCAACATACAACAAGTTGTTTTTAAATGTTTGTTTTACATCCAACCCAGTTCATCAGAAGACAGTCCTCCACTCCAGGCAGGTTAGGCTCCCCAGAGCCCAGCTTTTGTATTTCAATCTGGATCCATCACTCCACATCCATGTACCCACCTGGAGGAGAAAATTGGATTTTTAAAGTCAAAGGGAAATCAAGAGTTTGTGTTGTTGTAATACTCATTCAGGCAACATGAGGATCCTGCTTGTTTTCTACCGGTCACATAACAGTTAAGGTTAACGGTCTTTATAGTCACATTTAGCAGAGAAAAGGTGACTGAGAGCCAGGTACCAGAAACGCACGTGAAGTGACGGTCCCTTTCAGAGTTACAGTTGAGTTTAGCAGAAAAAAGTGAGCGTCATGCAGCGACGACAGTAAAGTTTAGAAAAAAAACGACTAGTTAAGATTAGAAAAAAAAGATGGTGGTTTAGATTGAAACACTTCCAGGTGAAAAGCTTGTGTTTTCCCCTTATCTTTTTGTCATAAACACCCCCCTCTTTCCTGGAAGACGTGTGTTTTTTTTCCTTTTTTTTTTTACAAAAACATTTTCCCTTTTTTGGTGAGGGGTTTTTTTCTTTTTTCTCCTTAACTACACAAAAACACCTATTTCTTTGTTTTTGTTTTTTTTTTTTTTTTTTCTCTTTAACTATTTTAACATAACACTTAACACCTTGTTTCCTGGGTGAAAGTCTTGTGTTTTCTCCTTAATCTTCAGGACATGAACACCTGTTTCCTGGGTGAAAGTCTTGGGTTTTCTCCTTAACTTCTTCAGGACATGAACACCTGTTTCCTGGGTGAAAGTCTGTGTTTTCTCCTTAACTTCTTCAGGACATGAACACCTGTTTCCTGGGTGAAAGTCTTGTGTTTTCTCCTTAACTTCTTCGACATGAACACCTGTTTCCTGGGTGAAAGTCTTGTGTTTTCTCCTTAATGTCTTCCAGGACATGAACACCTGTTTCCTGGGTGAAAGTCTTGTGTTTTCTCCTTAACTTCTTCAGGACATGAACACCTGTTTCTTGGATGAAAGTCTTGGTTTTTCTCCTTAACTTCTTCAGGACATGAACACCTGTTTCCTGGGTGAAAGTCTTGTGTTTTCTCCTTAACGTCTTCAGGACATGAACACCTGTTTCTTGGGTGAAAGTCTTGGGTTTTCTCCTTAACTTCTTTAGGACATGAACACCTGTTTCCTGGGTGAAAGTCTTGTGTTTTCTCCTTAACTTCTTCCAGGACATGAACACCTGTTTCCTGGGTGAAAGTCTTGTGTTTTCTCCTTAACTTCTTCCAGGACATGAACACCTGTTTCCTGGGTGAAAGTCTTGTGTTTTCTCCTTAACTTCTTCCAGGACATCAACACCTGTTTCCTGGGTGAAAGTCTTGGGTTTTCTCCTTAACTTCTTCAGGACATGAACACCTGTTTCCTGGGTGAAAGTCTTGTGTTTTCTCCTTAACTTCTTCCAGGACATGAACACCTGTTTCCTGGGTGAAAGTCTTGTGTTTTCTCCTTAACTTCTCCAGGACATGAACACCTGTTTCCTGGGTGAAAGTCTTGTGTTTTCTCCTTAACTTCTTCCAGGACATGAACACCTGTTTCCTGGGTGAAAGTCTTGTGTTTTCTCCTTAACCTCTTCAGGAAATGAACTCTGCTCCCCAGCTTCAAAGCCCTGTGTTTTAGGAGACAAACATTTCAGTTCTAAAACAAACAGTTCTTCTTCTTCTGTTATAATGGCGTTTGGCATAACAACTTGTTGCATGACTGCCACCAACTGTTGGGTGTAGCCTTGGGCATCAGGTGGGGGAAAACATGGAGGCCACAATAACAAAAGATTTTCTGCTTTTTCTTATACGCAGCATCCAAAAAACACACGCCAATGTTTGTTTGTGTTATCTGCAGGACAAACCAACGGGAAAAGACATGGATAATGTGTTTTTTTATACATAGGCCTATTTATGAATAACCTGGAAACATGTTATGTCTGTGCATGTTTCTTGGGAGAGGCATTTGTCCACAATAAACAGTTTATCGTCATTAAAATATGTTCAGTGAACCAAAGTCACCTATATCAAAATGTCAGTTGTCAAAAACAACAATTTTTTGGAATGTCCGTGAAAGTCTCACCTTGTCTGTGTCAGTGCCTCCAATCCAGGAAGTTGTATGTGCACCGGTCACTTGGAAAATGAAGTCTTGGAGGAATGTATTTTCCTCAGCTGAGTAGATGGAAGCCAGATGCCCACCAGCCGGTCTGGCAGAAGGTCTAATGGAGACAATATAATCAGTTTACAACATTTAGAAAGAAACTAAAACATAATCACATTATTAACATCTCTCAGGGCAGTTTTACAGTCACAGCACACATTTTTATACTTTTAATAAGTGGTGTGGAAGAAGTATTCTTTACTTCCAGTAAAACTACTAATACCACACTGTAAAACTGTTACAGTAAAAGTCCTGATTTAAAAGAGTTACTTAAGAAAAGTATGTAAATATCATTGGTATTAACGGGTGTTCAAGTCTCCGGAGTGTTTGATCTTTTTTCTAATTATGTGGTATTAGTAGTTTTACTGGAGTAAAGTATTAGAATATGTTGGTATTTAGCATACATGTGTTATGATAGATAGAACTGCTGTACCTCTGCATCGAGCCAGGTCTTTCTCTGCATGTAGAAAGCTTAAACAGCGAGTGTCAAACTGAGTCCAACCAGGAGGGCAGGCAGGTTCACCCTGTATGAACAAACACGCCAAAAACAATCAGACTAGTCTATATCGACAACTGTTCATTTAACGGATTGTTCCTCGCGAGCGCTGTGGAGATAGAGCTGGCAATGCAAGACTACAATCAGAGCAACCTAACGTGTCAGAGATACTGTTCTGACCTGGGCAGGAGGTTTTCATTTTCTTCACAACACTGTGATCACATAAATTTCAATTTATTATAAGTAACACAATACTTTGAAAACCAACGACATTCATGGTTGGGGAGACTGGACTGATTTTCTACTGTTTAGTGTTAATCACCATCTAACTCAGCCAGTTAAGAGCTACATTTAGCTTTAGATGTTATACCGAATATGGTCCCTGTTGCACAGGTTTTTATCAGCTCACAATTTTGGATGCACATTTATATGCAACTTACTAACTGTATGTGCAATAACATCTGCTGAACAGGGTGAACATTTACCGAAAGTGAAGATTGTAAACTGTTTATTAACAACTGTTTATAATAATAGAACATATATTTTAATCTGCCAGATCTTTTTGTTGTTATTTTAGTGATTTATTTCTTAAGAGTGTACTTACATATGCAGCTAACAGTCCACTGGACAAACAGAGCAACAAAGCAAACGGAAAGACTGATGTCATCTGTGGAAAGAAGTTAAAGTCAACATATGGCAGACAAGGAAAGAATGTCAGATAATTAATGACTGCAATTGATCATTAATGAGCAATGAATTCATCAAATGAAAGTATCTAGCTAGTTATAATTGTATTGTAAAAATAAAGATAAGGTTTAATATTTGATAGATTATCTAATATTTAAAATGTAAATGATTAAATACACCAAGTTTTCCTCAAAATAGAAAAATGTCCTCTCGATAAAGACATGAATAGTTATTATTAAAAGTAAAAATAGATCAAACTGTGATAATAGATTGAAATATTATTACCTTTGCTGAGGTGGTGATTGGCTGACACAGAGAAGAAGAACAAGCTGATGACTGTCACTGAAAGAAACTGTCACAGATCTGAATAGTATTAAACACTCAATAATAACAAATAAGTTTAAACGTCACCTGGATTTACTAATACATCCACAATCTGCATTTGATTTTCTGCAATCCAGTATAAACTAAACATATCAAACTTTCAGGCAAAACATTGATTGGTAATGATAACAGTACAGGTTGAAATATCCATTATACTCACATCAATACTCTTTGTTCTGCCTGGTCTGGTTTGGAGGGAAAAGAGAGTCACAGGCCCTTATATACCTTGGAAAGGGGAGTGGTCTTAGTACATCAGTATTAGGGATCACTGTATCAAGGCCATGATACTTCACTCACTCTTTATAAACTTCTAATGTCGATGATGATTGTCATCATGAATCAATATTGTGTATATAGTTTTTTTTTTTTAAAGTCACTGATAACTTTTGTGATTTGGTTTTGGTATATATGTTAATGTTCTTAAATTATGCAACATGTATAATTTGCCACAATGAAGAGGGGAACACATGCTGATCAGGCAAATATCAGATATTCAAAGTAAAATTAGTTTTATTTAATCAAGAGCCCTCTGGTAACAACTTTGTGTTATTGTAGTATCCTGACATGTTCCCAGCCATGTTTACTGGGCTATATTGAGCGTTCATTTTAAAATTATTGTAAAATTTCCAACAGCATTTAAACGCAAAACTCGGGAATAATTACTTTGCAGTTAGCTAACGTTAGCTATTAATTGGTGCACCCAGGGGTTCCTCTGCTTCACTCCCAGCCTGTAGGAGGCGCCTCGACCGGAGGAGAGTGTAAAGCCAAACAGCACACCCAGCCAGACCAGAGCTGCGCGGGCGGGGGCGGAGGGACTGTGACATGCGTGTGATATTACTAACTAGCTTCCCGCGGCACGTAGTGGGCAAGCCGCTCCGGTCTGGCTGAGCGGGCTTTTGTAACTATTGCTAATTAACATTAGATAGATTTGCAACTAACGTTAGCATCACATTATAAATGACTGACTTGTGACTTTGACTGGCATAAACAATATCACGGGCCCAAACAGACCAGCGACTGGCCAATTAATTTGCCCGACATACTGCTTTACTGGCCCCGGGCCATCGGATCGTTGCTTATGTCAAACCCTGCAGTTCATGAAATTCTTTTGGATTTTCTTAAACCGATTTGTCTTATCAAAGAATCTTCAGGAAGACCACATGGTGCAGTAATAGATCTTTATTCAATTGAAAGACCCTGACTTTCCTTCAGCATCTGTTTCTTTTATACATAGCCACGAAACAGGCACACTCTTCTCATTTGACATCCCGGAAACAACAACTCCATATAAGGTCACTTAAACTCCTCATGCTCTTCCAATCATTTATCTAACCCAGTTGGAGTGATTCCAATAAATCGTTATGAAATGATGTTCAGAACTGTACATAGGAAGAAAAACATGATACCACCTAACCACCTTATTTATCTAAGCTTATTACATCATTTACACCGGCAGTCTGGCACGCACTCTCTGCTCTCTTGATGCTGGTCTCCCGGTCATTCCCCCAGTAAACAAAAAATGTGTTTGTTGAACAGCATTATCCTACCATGCCCCTAACCTTTGGAACATGTTAAAAAGCTCATATCAACTGATATTAAACACACACACGCACACACACACACACACACACACACACACACACACACACACACACACACACACACACACACACACACACACACACACACACACACACACACACACACACACACACAGTGGGATTAAAACCACCTCTACTCATTACACTATAGCCAACCATAACACTCCATTCTTTCTGCGTCCTTCCCAAACAGACCTTTTCACTTATTCTCTTATGTTGCTGGTTCTGTATTTGTTTATTATTACTGCTTTAATGCTGTTATTTGTTTTGTTGCTCTCTGATATTTATGTTCCTTTAATTGTAAAGTGCACTGAGACCATATAGCTGCCAACACTTGGCTCCTGAACGTGGCTACATTGTGGCTATGGGTCTTCTTAAAGAGCATTTTGGGACAATACAAGATTGCTATTGCATATATAGAAAAATGGGTAACAGTATACAATGAGGGTACATTAATTAGCATTGCTTAATGCCTTAATAATCATTAATTAACCGTTAATTACAGTTAAATAAGGTGTCTAATAAAAATGTATAAACAATGTTCATGTTTGTTCATATTAACTAAGGTATTAACTGATGCATTATTTACCATTAGTTAATTCAGTAATAAGCCTAAACTAGAAATAACAGATAACTACAGTGTCTAACTATCATTTACTGATGTTAATGTTAACTAAGGTATTGATTGATTCATTGTTTAATGTTTTGTAAGATGCGATAAATATAACAAAGATAGATTTATGTAGATTTAAACTTTGGCGATTCTGGCTTTAATAAGGTCTCATTCTCTAAATGATTAGTTGTTGAGATGGACATAATTCCTAAAAAATACAAATGACTGACTTGTGACTTTGACTGGCAAAAACGATATCACTGGCCCAAACAGACCAGCGCGACTGGCCAATTAATTTGCCCGACATACTGCTTTACTGGCCCCGGCCATCGGATACGTGCTTATGTCAAACCCTGCAGTTCATGAAATTCTTTTGGATTTTCTTAAACCGATTTGTCTTATCAAAGAATCTTCAGGAAGACCACATGGTGCAGTAATAGATCTTTATTCAATTGAAAGACCCTGACTTTCCTTCAGCATCTGTTTCTTTTATACATAGCCACGAAACAGGCACACGCTTCTCATTTGACATCCCGGAAACAACAACTCCATATAAGGTCACTTAAACTCCTCATGCTCTTCCAATCATTTATCTAACCCAGTTGTTGGAGTGATTCCCATAAATCGTTCTGAAATGATGTTCAGAACTGCACATAGGCAGAAAAAAATCACCTAACCACCTTATTTATCTAAGCTTATTACACCATTTATGCCGGCAGTCCAGCATGCACTCTCTGCTCTCTTGATGCTGGTCATTCCCCTACTAAACAAAAAATCTGTTTCTTTAAAGAGCCTTGTCCTACCATGCCCCTAACCTTTGGAACGGCCTTCCTCTACATGTTAAAAAAGCTAATATCAACTGATATTAAACACATACACACACACAAACACACACACAGTGGGATTGAAACCCACCTCTACTCATTACATTATAGCCAACCAGAACACACTAGTCTTCCTGTGTCATTCCCAAACAGACCTTTTCACTTATTCTCTTATGTTGCTGGTTCTGTATTTGTTTATTATTACTGCTTTAATGCTGTTATTTGTTTTGTTGCTGTCGTGGAAGTTTCCTTTGCAGCAGGGGGAAGAGTTTTCAGAGTTTAGTAAATTGAAGCAAATAAGACAGACTGAGACTAAAACCAAATTGGGTTTTTGTATTTTATTAAAAAAGATATATTTGCAAATAGGATCATCATGATTTCACAAAAGGCAGCCCAGTGTGGAGTCAGTTTCTCAAATGAGTGAACAGAACACCAGGCTTATATGCATCTTCAGAGTGACAGCACACACGCACTTGGATTATTATGACGCTACAATTTTGACAGGCAATCTGATACACATGAAGACAATCAGAGGAATACAAGAGACATCTCGGAGTCATCTCACCTCCTCCTCCCTGTACGACTGTCATCCCCCCAGTTACAGCTAAACTGGCATGGGAAAACATGAGATAGTTTTAGGGTGACCTTGTACCTTTATCGGTTCAGGCAAACAGTGCTGTCATATTGTTCCAGACTGGACGTCTCACAAAGTTAGAATCAAAATCTGCATGTGGGAAATGAGATAAACTCTTTCAGCATTTGTGAGAGAGGTAAAGTACGAATTAAACATAAAAATATAAGGAATTGTGCTTAAATGTAATTTTCCCATTACATTGCTCTCTGATATTTCTGTGTTCCTTTAATTGTAAAGTGCACTGAGACCATGTAGCTGCCAACACATAGCTCCTGAATATTGCTACATTGTGTCTAACCGTGGATTTCCACCAGATGTTTATTTTGTTTCTGTGCTCGACTTCCTGTCCCGCGCTATCTGTCGTGTGCTGAATTGCTGCGGAGCTCTCCGGCGTCTGGCAAAATAGAAGTCTGCGTATCTGCTGCGGACCACCAGAGCTGGGCGCAGAGTCGAACGCGCCGTTATGCACCGGTGGATATGCACACATTGACTTTAATGGAAACCCACTGACTCACACTGACTCGGGGCCGTTCCGCATCTGGCGGTAAGGGTCTTCTTAAAGAGCATTTTGGGAACGAGTATAAGATTGCTACTGCATGTATAGAAAAAGCTTCTTCTCTTGGACAACAATCAAGTCCGAGGATATCAAAGCCCTCCAAGCTCATGCATTATTCCTGCGTGCATGTTGTAATGTGGTGGAAGAACTTCAGTTCATTCA
The DNA here is from genome assembly GCF_010015445.1 of Perca fluviatilis. Lineage (NCBI taxonomy): Eukaryota > Metazoa > Chordata > Actinopteri > Perciformes > Percidae > Perca > Perca fluviatilis. The sequence goes on along the minus strand of NC_053112.1, from coordinate 5,770,468 downwards.
TCAAGAGTTAAATACCAACTAACTTTTAAATGGTTATTTCCAAGTTGCCCTTCAAGATCATGGAATGATGGAGAGGCAAATTGCATGACATTTGGGAAGCCTCAAATGACAAATTTCAAAAACATGGTTGCATTTCTTGAGAGACATGTGATAGTCTTGGCAGACCCAATCTTTGGGATTGTTGATGGTGTAAGCCAAGTTTAAACCGCAGTCAAAGAGCAGAATGAAAGGAAGCAGTTTTTCTACTACAGTGATTCCAATGGATTCTGATGAAGACAAAGAAAGAGACCATGTCACAACAGGTCTGAGTTGATTCGAACGCACCATAAATAGGCGTAAATCTCTCTCCTGAACAATCTGTCCCCCTCACTTCTTAAATTACGGCTATGCCGCTGTGTTCAATACCATCATCAGTTTTGCGGACGACACCCCCGTAGTTGGACTCATAAGCAGACAATGACGAAACAGCCTAGAGGGAGGAGGTACAACATCTGGCTCAGTGGTGTCAGCATAACAACCTAGACCTTAACAACTAAAATCAAGGAGGTGATGATAGATTTCAGCCGGTCAAGGTGTACTGAACATCCCAGTCTCTGCAGGACATCTACGCAGGCCAACTTAAAAGGAAAGCGGGGTGCAAAACATGTACGTAAAAATAGAACTGTGTGTAATTAAAGAAAACAACAGGAAGTGAAAAATACAGATAGATTTATGTAGATTTAAATGTTGGAGTTTCTCTAACAGATTAGCTGTTGAGATGGACATGATTCCTAAAACATAACACATCCTGAAACACGTGTGATGTTTCGACTGTGAAGAAAGTTTTGATCATTAAAGGAGAATAATCATTTCCTTTACATACAGTAAAAATAACATTTGCACCATAAATTGTTGCATCAAAATTCACCAGAATGCAGGAAATGAAGTGTTTGGCAGACAATATTTTGACGAACCCCCAGATCCCCCAGTTATAATGTTCCCCCATCAATGTTGAAACCAAAGCTACACCCCTGACTGAGAGGCAGAAACATCATGATCATGATCATGCACAACAAAACAATACATGCAAGAATTAAATCCCTCTCCGAGTGATGGTTCGGAGTAATTCACCCTAAATTCCTTTCACCATGACCTCGACAGCCAAACACCTCTTCAGAAGCTTTTTCACCTGGGTCTCAACATTGGGAGAGTTAGCCGTGAGTAGCGCGTTAGCCGCTGAATAGCTTAGCGCGGGGCTAATGGACTATCGCTTAGACCTTAATGACCCTACTAATAATGCCCGAATGATAACAAAGGTCTACACTAGTATATATAGGTTATGCTCTCCATAAAACGATGGATTGGAAAGTTTGTAAGTACACCAGAAGTTTATGTAAATAACACTTTGCCCTGCTGGCTTCTGCTCTCTGCTGTTGTTGTTGCTAGCTGTGAGACGAGTGCTTAGGACAGTCTACAAATTACAACAACCGAAAAGAGATGCAACAAAAATATTTTTAATTTAACTTATTTTTTAAAGTAAGTGCTGTAATATAACTAGCAGGAGACAAGTAATAATTGAGATAAGTTTGGAGACATTACCTTATTTAATCTTTAAATTAATACATATTTTTGTTGTATCTCTTTGTCGTAGTAATTTGTTGACGGCCCCTAAGCACTCGTCTAACTGCAGGTAGCAGCAGCAGCAACAGAGAGCAGAAGCCAGCAGGCAAGTGTTCATAAACTTCTGGTGTACTTACAAACTTTCCAATCCATCGTTTTATGAGAGCATAACCTATTTGTACTAGTGTAGACCTTTGGTATCATTTCGGGCATTATTAGTGGGGTCATTTACGAGATACAAACGTGGTCCATCAGCCCCCGCGCTACTAATCAGCGGCTAACGCTACTCTACGCTTAACTTCCCCAATGTTAGACCCAGGTGAAAAAGCTTCTGGGGTGTTTGCGCGCGAGATGTCATGGTGCAAAGGACCCTAGGGTGAATTACTCCGAACCATCACTTTAACCATGGATTAATTAAATCCCAATTGGCGTCGAATGCCAAAACACTTATTCATGCAAATAATCTCAAAATGAAATAGCACAACGTGGTGTAAACATAAACCATAACGCTTACAAGCCAAAGAGTGGAGTTGACAAAATACTTTCACCCATGGGTGGCTTGTGGCCCGGAGGTGAGATGGTTGCCCCACAGCCACAAGGTTGGTGGGTCAATCCCGGTCATTTGACAACATGTCAAAGTGTCCCTGAGCAGGGCACTGAACCTTAAGTTCCTCCCCTGGATGCAGCCAGTTAAATGCAGTAATAGACTTTCACTATGTTGTACTGTGTGAATGTGACAATTAAGAATGAAGTTTCAACTTTTCTGAAACGCTTGTTCCTTTGGGAGTGTTTGTACCTAAAATTAACTGTCATCGCTGCATTATGCTCACTTTTTCTGGCTAACCTCCACTACCATGACCCCTGAAAGAACGGTCATCTAGCGGTACCTGTAGCCAGCTCACAGTCACCTTTTACGTCCAAACAACTGCCGCCGGTTCTGAGTTTGAGCCCCTAGTGTTGCAAGGTGATCATACATATATCTAATCAGGCATTAAGATGTGGACAACTGCCCTGCATGTTTTAAACGTGTCCCTGCATTAACACACCTGATTCATATTAACAATCAGACCAGTTTAATAAAGTCATGTTGTTAAGTCAACCCTGGTAGACTTAATTAAATAAATTACAGGCATCTATATGTTGTCTAGAACTCGGTGAAGGAAGTATTCATATACTTTACTTAAGTCAAACTAATAATACCACACTATAAACATACTCTGTTACAAGTAAAGTCCTGCATTGAAAATGTTACTTCAGTAAAAGTATCATCAGGAAAATGTAGTTAAAGTATTAAAAGTAAAGGAGAATCCTCCCATTGTAGAAAGTGTAAATGATCCAACCAGTTGTGTGTTTAAGGTCTAATCATCTCAGACTTGACTTGTAGGCCGTTATATTGTCGGCTAGTTTACTTTAGAATCAAACTTCAGATTTTATAAACTACATGTGATGTGTGTGCAGAAATCTTAGTGTAAAGTAACTAGTAACTAAAGTAACTAGTAACTAAAGCTGTAACAGATGAATGTAGTGGAGTAAAAGTCCAATATTTCTCTCTAAAATGTAATGGAGTAGAAGGAGAAAGTGGCATGAAAAGAAAAGACTCAAGTAAAGTACAAGTACCCTCAACATTTGGACTGAAATAGTTACATTCCACAACTGGTCTAGACAAAGACATCCTAATAACTTACTAGTATTTCATTAAATTTTTGACAGGTATATATATATGTGTGTATATATATATATATATATATATATATATATATATGTATATGTGTGTGTGTGTATATATATATATATATATATTACAAGCCTGCATTTGCTTTGCAGTTCCATTGACCCGGGTTGACTTTAATAAAATCAATAACAGACCTTACTAGACAAAGTGAAATTAGTGACAGTATTTCAACTTTTTAAAGCAGTCCTGCACATTGTCTATTTGATGTCATGAAGCCAGTTGTCTCATCAGCTGGCCAATACCTCACTGAGATCAGATCAGGTCTTTAGACCCAAAGGTTGGGAGTTTGAGCCCCCAGGGTAAATATTAATGTGTCCCTTTTAGAAAACAACAACAGGACCAGACACTGTCTTTGTGACAATATGTCTTTTATTTTTGAATGCTTATTTGAGTATATAGTATATAGTAAAGGAAATCAGCTGAATAAAGAACACAACATCAGTTTTAAGAATAAAAAGGAGCTAGTTCATTAAACCAGTGGACTATATGAATTATTAATAGTTATTATGAAGTGTTATTACAGTTGCATTCTCCTCTTGTATCACAGAAAGGTCCAACAAAATATACACTTTTATTTTCTATCTGGACATTTTGGATAAAAAGATCGTCACCACTCATGTCTGGTAGGTTTACCTTTGGATGGAGTCAGGCTAGCTGTTTCCAGTCTTTATGCTAAGCTAGGCTAGCTGTTTCCCCTGTTTCCAGTCTTTATGCTAAGCTAGACTAACGCCTGCTTGAGGGAACTTCATATTTAGCGTACACACATGAGAGTTGTATCGATCTGAACAATAACTCAGAGAGAAATCTAATTAGTGTTAATATTTGATCAGATGAGTGGGCGCTGTTTATAACAGATTATATTCAGTAAACTAAAATGAAAAAGATGTGTGAGTATTCAAATGTTTTCTGTATTTCATTTTGTGTTATTTACTATAGATTAAAAGTCCAATTACTGATTTGTTTTTGTCCAGCTCAGTGAGCCAGTTTCTGTCTAATTTTAAACCCAAATGTGAACTGTTCCCTAACTCTTCAGATAATAAACAAGTGAAAGTAAGCAGAGAGCAGAGAGCTGTTTCTGTCTGCCGAACAAACTGAAAGTGAATCAATGATAGAGATTATAAATGAGCTGTAGAGGCATCATGATGGCGTGGTAGAGTTACACCCACAGGTTCTTGGAGCAAGAATAAAAAAGCCTCGTAAAGTAGCCTGGTACAACCTGCGTCGTTCCAGTTATCTGTAGAGAGTTTACAACCAATGTAACTGATTACATTTAATGTATAACTTTTATATTTAAGACTGCAGCATACAACAAGATGTTTTAAATTTATTGTTTACCTCTCCAGTTCATCATAAGACAGCTTTCCCCTCCACAACAGTTGTTAGGCTCCCCCGCACCCCAGCTTTTGTAGTCGAATTTGGATCCATCAGTCCACATCCACGTACCCACCTGTCCAGTGCTCCAGAGTTTACCGGAGTTCCTGAGCCTCCGCCGACGCCCAGCGGTCCAGAGTCTACGCTGACCGACCTCCCAGAGTGCAAGTCAGTCTGGCGAAGAGCCCGTTCAAACCCATTTTCCAATGTCCCCAAAACCGAGGCACCGTTGAGGAGGGCTTAACGCGACGACGATAGCGCAGCGACGGTGAGCAGCTTTTTGTTTACATTCAACAATCAACCGAAGCGCAGCGTCACCCAGATCGTTGCTCTGATTGGTTGAAGGGCTATCCAATTGCGCCCAGAGGCATTTGAGCAGCGTCCGTTGGTGTCGCCCCCCTTTGGAAATGAGCTGTCAATGAACCTTTCCCATACCCACTCTCAGCTACAACTGCTAGTGGGTCTGGTGTCAACCAGTCTACCGGTGCCCGGCTTCCCAGAGATTCCTGCTTCCCGTGTTTTGTCGGTGGTCCGGCCAACTCCTGATCCTTGTTGGCGGACTCCAGCCAAGCTGATCCTACGCCTGACTGGCCCTAAGAGGTTTTCAGCCTTCACTGGCCAGCCAGGTCTCCCAAGTGATTCGGCCTTCGCTGCCGGCCTCCAGAGGGGTTAGATTAAATTTGCTGCCGCTAGGGTGTGTCTAGATTTCTTTTCTAAATAAATAATTTCTTGCGTAATGGTCAGTGTGCAGGATTCTTTTTAAATTCCATATATGCAACAACATACTTTCCATTATATTTGTGATATATTTTGAATTGTCATCTGTGTGTTTATTCTTCACATAGGCTAAATAAAGGTATTTCCACTGTAAATTGGAGCATAAAAGTGTATCAGAATACAGGAAATGAAGTCGTTGATGCTCAAAACTTCCCTTGTGGAGGACACCCAGACCCCCCCACTATATGTCCACCATCCCCCAAAGGCAGATTCTGGCCCATAATATATGTATATACAGTATACAGTATACCCACTACAATACATTAGACTACACCACTGATATGAACACATACTTACTCAATAGGTCTCTCTGTATCTTCCCTTGTGGCAGCTGACAGTGTGACCTCATTGTCTTCCTGTCAGTAAATTTAAGAAGTTAATTTAAAACATTTTGTCTTCCAGTCTCTAATCCATTATGAACCATCTGAGATGATTATAAGTGACCAACATATTTCAAATGTAGTATGGTTAACTCCTCCTCATCTCTGCAGGGTAAATCCAGTGTGTGTGTCTGTGTGTGTGTGTGTGTGTGTGTTTGCGTGTTTGTGTGTGTATGTGATTTTGTGTATGTGTGTGTGTGTGTGTGTGTGAGAATGTGTGTTTCTCTCCCTGTGTGTGTGTGTGTGTGTGTGTGTGAAGTGTGTGTGTATATGTGTGTGTGTGTGTGTGTGTCTGAATCTGTGTGTTTGTGTCACTAAGGCTACTCTGGAGGACTGCAGGGGGTACGTGTCCCCCTAGGGGTTCTTTGGAGGACTGCAGGGGGTACGTGTCCCTCTATAGGCACTTTGGAGGACTGCAGGGGGTACGTGTCCCTCTATAGGCACTTTGGGAGGACTGCAGGGGGTACGTTTCCCCTAGGGGTACTCTGGAGGACTACAGGGGCGTAGTCCCTCTATAGGCACTTTGGAGGACTGCAGGGGGTACGTTTCCCCCTAGGGTTACTTTGGAGGACTGCAGGAAGTATGGTCCAACAGCCCTATATTCCCACAGCCCTATGTTCCCACAGCCCTATGTTCCCACATTTCAAAATTAGGTAATGTGTTCCTACATGTCCCTTCAATTTAAGCCCTATCCTCCCACAATATTCTTTAGGGCTAGGGGTTAGGGGGATACAATCTGATACAAATTTATGAAAAAGGAAATGTGGGAACATAGGGCTGTGGGAACATAGGCACGCTCCCGCATTTCAGACGCCTTCAAGGAACTATTATTGTTTTCGAGATCTAAATCAGCTGCTGATCTAATAGCCACACAGTATTAAAAATAACAGCTACTTTGCATGTCCAACCACAACCTCGTTCGTCAGAACTTCCCCTCAGATATAAAGAAGACAGTATTTTAGTCGTATGTCACTTAACGAGGCCCGCTGGCTGCAGAGATGTCGCTCTATCTCCTCCTAACTTTACATCTGAAGCGTTTAAAGACTCTATTTGTCCATTGTTTATTTCTAAAGAAACACGACAATGTATAAAAGGCTCCATTACCTTGTACCTCACGTTATGGCTGCGTAGCAGACGCTTTTATAACAATAGGCTAACGATTGGGTCATAACCACGAGACTTACGGTCACACAAAATTACCGTATAGTACAGGAGAAGCTTGCAGGCAGTTTGGACTTCCATTAGCTGTTTAGGTTTAATTACTAATGTTAACTAGCATGTTAGTGATCAATAATTAGCCTGTGCCTATGTTATCTCATTACATATACCTACGCTCTCCGTCTCTGTAAGATTGGGAATGATTGAGATTTCTCTCGGCACAGCTACCAGAAGACTTCCAACGTTCAGACAGGTTGCTCACATCACATCTACGTCTTCAAGCTCAGTTGGAGGCTGCTCAGTAACGCTCAGCCAGCACCGGAAAAGTGCTTCTAATATCCTTAACTGGTCTCCGTCCAGAGCAACGGGATCTGTTGGTCCATTATATATGAATCGGCCAGTGGGCGGTCGGACTCAATGACCAATCTGATTGGTGGAGTGCTAGCCCTTGACTAGCAAATCAGTGCACAAGAAAACATTAGTTTAGCTTGCCTATGGACTTGCCTAACCGCTAGATGAGACAGCATGTAAACTTTAAAAGACCCTCAAAATAAAACTTGAAAATAAACGTTAACATAACAGCTTTACTTGTGCTCATTTAAAATACAATCACTCAATACTTATCTTTATTGTTATTACTGTAAAGTCTTAATGTAGCTGTAGCCTGCTTTTCCCATTAAGTTTGACTTAACGTTATTTTAGACTGAATCTAGCTGTCGGCTAGCGGATAGCCGAATTAGCTGTTAGCTAAACTAACGTTAGCTTCCCGGTGGAGGCTAGTGTGGAACAGATCGGGCAGGTCGTAAAAAAGTATCATCATGTTGCGCATGCGCAGAACGGATCGAGCAGGCAGCACGGATCGGGTACCGACACCCGTATTTCCTTCCGTTTAGCGATTAATGACAACAACGATCCTTCTTGACTACTATCAACACTCTCTGATGAAAACAATGACTGACGACAGCGTGCTCTGTATTACGAGGTCTAGAGAGATGATTCCTCATTTCCGTTTTTTTCATTTTTGGGCAACTATACAGATTAAGCGCCTGCTGTTATGGAGACGTATTACATACGCTCAAGTCGGTGCGCGCCGGTGTGTTCTGAGGCACTTTTGGACCTCCTCGAGGAGACAGGAGACATGATCAGTCCGAAGGTCGGCCATCCGGGTTGGTGTGTCAAAGCATTTAAACATTTTATTTCCAAATGCTATGACTCAGCTAACCCCTGAGTTTCTTCCACCCTATAACCCAATGTGTTCTAACCTCCTTCTTAACCCCTTAACGTTCGGCGGCCGCCCACGGGCCGTCGGCGTCTTTTTAACACGTGATGCTATGTATACAGCTCCTATATTTAAGTAGTTACTCATGCCACACATCTTTAGAAAGCTAAAACTCTTGTGATTTCACTGATACAATCTATTCCAAGACACGATAACAACAGCAGGTACAAGCATCCCTCTGTCTGAGTAACAAACAACTACAAAATTGAGGTAACTCACCTTTGAAGCCTCATTGTAATCCACAGATCCGTAATATTCTGACAAAAACGGTCTTGTTACATTGACAAAGGTCCAGACTATCAAATCCAGTAAACTATTTAGTCCAAACATATTATGACATTAAAATATATCCACGGACAGCTGTTTTTAAATTTCAAATTTCGCGGCAGTTATTTAATATTTTACTGTATTTCCTGGAGTAAATCTTGTTTGCATATATTTCCTTGCCGGTATCTGATATCAAAATGGCCCCTGCACTCCTGACCTTCGATTGACACCTCACGAACCAATAGGACCTTCCTGGCCTCGTCTACAGCCTAGAATAGCCAACGAGGGCCTGCGCGGTGAAAGAAGGTGTACGCCTTTATTTTGTGCCAATTGCAACTGGTTGTGCCGATGACTGACGTTTTGCATAGCCAATCAACTTTTCAATATGGGGAACTGATGCTTTCGCGGGTATTTACAATCCTAAACAAAGGAATGATCTGTCTAGTGCAAACACCGGCAAAATACGTCCCACTACTTTCTGCATCCTAAACGAACGAGAAGTTGAGAATGGCGAAAATTAGCAAGTCAAGAAGATATACCCTCCAAGAGGCAGTGGAAGAGTGTTACTGCAGAACGTGACGCAGTCAGAGGAGGAAATGTCTGAGAAAGACAGTGAAATGTCTTGCATCGACTCCGTGGCAGAGGACATGTTTCTAGAGGGAGGAGACATTACTCTCGACAAGTGAGTATTTTACGTATATAACGTTACTGTATATTTAGACAGGCTGTGACCTGGAGCTCACCGTCTGCTTCAGTTTGACTGTTGAAGAGTGTTTAGATGATTTAAATGTTTACTAATTTAGAGAATGGACAGTTCGCTAAGCTAACCTTAGCTTGCTAATTTCACCAAACTATCATGCTAACGTAACACTAAATGAGCCAGACAAAGTTGTCTCTCATCTAAAGGCAACCCTGCTCTCTACTCTGCTCGCTGAGAGCTCCACAGCTAATGTTACACATTTATGTTGCTCCACATTTACTGCAAGAAGTGTTGCAAAAGAAAACGTTTGAGTAAATACTGCATTACAAGTTTGGAGCTGTTATTGTATTTATGTAAATATCTATGGTAATATCTACACATTTGTTAATATTTTCGGTGGCTTCGCATTCAGAACATTAGTTGTAATTACTGTTATTTCTTTATTTTCACATTATAGGAAATGTGATGTAGATATGGATTGGGAGCCAGCTACATCTGCACCAGTGAGCAAGTGGCCACATGGATTGGAGCAGCAGGACAGCTCATCGGGTGAGGAGCTTCCCTTTCCACAGAACAGCAGGAGACCAAGAGTTAGAGGACAAGGTAGTGGAAAGGGGAGAGGCGATGAGCAGCAGGACAGTTCATCAGGTGAGGAGCCTCATCTTCCAACTCCCCCAGAACCAGCAGGAAGAGGACGAGGAAAAGGAGAGGCTGCAGTCAAGCCAGATCAACCAGTCCATCTGAAAAGAGGTGGAATGATGTTGACGTTCCAGACATCACACCACCACAGCCCACCTTCAGACCCAGAAATGTCCCAGGACCCCAGCTCATACGTACTGCTACGTACACAGCCCTGCAGTTGTTTCAACTATTTTTTACCAACTCTGTTTTGAAGACAATACTTCAAAACACCAACAACTGTGGATCAACACACCATTCAACACCCTCTATCCCGTGGATTGATCTGACATTGCAGGACATGTTTGCATTCATGTCTTTAGTTGTTTACATGGGTATAGTCAAATGCTTTTCTTTCACTGATTACTGGCGTGGAGGTCATCTTTATAGCTGCCGTTCCGAGGCGGGTAATGACTGGTAAAAGTTCCTCAGGATCTCCCCAGTCCCTTCACCTCCAGCAGCTCTGTGGGGGATGCTGCTAATGATGAAAGGAGGCACAGGAGCCCTACGACCGCCCTGGGTAAGATAAAGCCGCTCTACGAGGAGATGAGGGACTCCTGTAGAAGAAACTATCACCCTGGCCAGGAAATCGCCATTGATGAGCGAATGGTTTGCTTCAAAGCCCGCACTGGTCTGAAACAATACATACGAAAAACAAGCCTGTTCCGGCTGGGGTTATAAACTCTTTGTTCTGGCAGACTCCAGGAACGGTTATACATGGGACTTTTTTGTTTATGAGGGGAAAGTGTCAGGAAAACAGTGGTAAGGGACTCAGTTATGAGGCAGTGATGGAGCTAATTGATGTACAGTTGCTGGGCACTGGCTATAAGGTCTTTGTGGACAATTTTTATACAAGTCCAATCCTGTTTCGTGACCTCCTTCTTAAGAGGATCTGGGCATGCGGAACCATCCGCACAAACAGAATCAGTTCCCAAGGTCAAAGGTCAACATTCTGGTCTCAAAATCTCCCGTGGCAGCATACGCTGGATCAGGAATGGCTCCTTGCTTTTTGTTCAGTGGCGAGACACAAGGGATGTTTTTCTGTGCTCAACTCTCCACAGGGCCCACGAGAGGACACAGTGCAGAGGAGGATCAAAGGTGCAGATGGGCAGTGGCAGCTGAAGGACGTCTCAGTTCCACCAGTGGTGAAGGACTACAACCGGGTGCATTACTATATATTCAACTACATTTTCATGTATGCTCTTGGAAGTGTTATTTGTGTGCTGTATACATTAATGTTTTTGTATATTGTCTGTTCATCTACTGTAGGTGCATGGGTGGAGTGGACCACTCAGATGTCCTCATAGGGTATTACAAAGTCCTGCAAAAGACCCAATGGTGGTACAACACTGTTTTACCACATGGACAGACGCACTTGTGTGACGCCTTCCTCCTCCAGAAGGACCTTGCAATTGGCAAAGGAGAGGTACCTCTGCATCAGAAGGCATTCAGAGACGCTCGCAGTGGAGCTGGCAGAGGCGGGGTCTTCCTACCGCCACACCCAAACCACCTCCTGCTCCGTGGAGCACATCACAGGCCAGTGTATATCAGTGGGCACAGCACTGCTGGTCGGCTTAAGTGCAGGCAGTGTCATGCAAAAACACCAGTGAAGTGCTCCACCTGCGATATTCCTTTGTGCTTTGTCGCTGGCCGTGACTGTTATAATGACTGGCATGTTGCCAGTAACCTGTAATTGTAAAATTCTAGTACAGTGCCTGTTGAAAGTGTGCCTGCAGACATATCTGCGTTCATCAACCACCAGATCGGACCGGTGTGTGTCTGTGTAAAGCGGCGCAAGAAGGAGAGATGGTGCTGTCTTATGTCATATGATCATTAACTAATTTAACACATCAGCACAGGTGCTCATTTTCCATACAGGTTTATTTAGTGGCTTGACGGTTAACAGTGAAGTATGGATTTGATTTGCTGGGTTCCTGCAATTTATAGATATATGTATGTAAAAAGTTATATAATAGTACTCGCAATACTTTTTCAGCATAGCACTTGTTTTACTTTGTTGACCATTTTTACCAGCGGTTCCTTTATGGGTCTTCAAATGTCCTTTGTGCTTTGTCACTTGAGATTTTTACAATGTCTGGCATGTTGCCAATAACCTGTAAATATGTGGATTTAGATAATATGTAAATAGTTATATAGTAATGCTTTTTTTGCACTACTTTTTCACCATAGCACTTATTTGAAATTTTTTACGAAAGGGTCCTTTTTGTGTCTTCAAACGTTCTTTGTGCTTTGTTGCATGTAGCAGATAACCTGTACATACATAATTGTAAATATGTATATTTAGATATGTTAATAGCTGTAAATATTTTGTTACCTTTTTATACACTACTTTTCCACCTTACCACTTGTTTTGACTTTTTTTACACACAAAGTTAGAAAACTGCAATTGATTGTGTTTATGCTTCTGTTACTCTGTGTCAGAAATACTGATAGTGATTCTGGATATGAGAGAGGATAGCTCTTAATGTAACCTTTCAATAGAGCCCTGAATGATGACTGTAATGTCAAATGTTCATGGGTAGCAGTCTTTTTAGTCTAGGTATGTGACCATCATTACCAAGGGTCCTTTTTAGAGTCACTAAAATGTCCGTTTTCGTGAACGCCTAGACATATACCCCTACAAAAACGGGTGTAGAATATTCATTTTATGAGATATTGATATGAAATTTCAACTGGGACTGTGTAAGACTTCATGCTATAGCCCCATTGTGTTTTCAGACTAATAGGTCCCAGCAAAAGTCATCTACAGGCATTTTGCTATAAAATTAATACAGACGGACATAAAAAAAATATTTTCCAGTATATTCAAACTTATATTACTCAAAGCCAATAGCACTTACAGTGCCTTGCGAAAGTATTCGCCCCCTTGAACTTTTCGGCCTTTTGCCACATTTCGGGCCTCAAACATAAAGATATAAAACTGTAATTTTTTGTGAAGAATCAACAACAAGTGGGACACAATCATGAAGTGGAACGGAATTTATTGGATATTTCAAACTTTTTAAACAATATAAAAACTGAAATATTGGCGTGCAAAATTATTCAGCCCCCTTAAGTTAATACTTTGTAGCGCCACCTTTTGCTGCGATTACAGCTGTAAGTCGCTTGGGGTATGTCTCTATCAGTTTTGCACATCGAAGACTGACATTTTTGCCCATTCCTCCTTGCAAAACAGCTCGAGCTCAGTGAGGTTGGATGGAGAGCGTTTGTGAACAGCAGTTTTCAGTTCTTTCCACAGATTCTCGATTGGATTCAGGTCTGGACTTTGACTTGGCCATTCTAACACCTGGATATGTTTATTTGTGAACCATTCCATTGTAGATTTTGCTTTATGTTTTGGATCATTGTCTTGTTGGAAGACAAATCTCCGTCCCAGTCTCAGGTCTTTTGCAGACTCCATCAGGTTTTCTTCCAGAATGGTCCTGTATTTGGCTCCATCCATCTCTTCCATCAATTTTAACCATCTTCCCTGTCCCTGCTGAAGAAAAGCAGGCCCAAACCATGATGCTGCCACCACCATGTTTGACAGTGGGGATGGTGTGTTCAGGGTGATGAGCTGTGTTGCTTTTCGCCAAACATAACATTTTGCATTGTTGCCAAAAGTTCGATTTTGGTTTCATCTGACCAGAGCACCTTCTTCCACATGTTTTGGTGTGTCTCCCCAGGTGGCTTTTGGCAAACTTTAACGACATTTTTATGGAAATCTTTAAGAAATGGCTTTCTTCTTGCCACTCTTCCACAAAGGCCAGATTTGTGCAGTATACGACTGATTGTTGTCCTATGGACAGAGTCTCCCACCTCAGCTGTAGATCTCTGCAGTTCATCCAGAGTGATCATGGGCCTCTTGGCTGCATCTCTGATCAGTCTTCTCATATGTATGAGCTGAAAGTTTAGAGGGACGGCCGGGTCTTCGTAGATTTGTAGTGGTCTGATACTCCTTCCATTTCAATATTACCGCTTGCACAGTGCTCCTTGGGATGTTTAAAGCTTGGGAAATCTTTTGGTATCCAAATCCGGCTTTACACTTCTCCACAACAGTATCTCGGACCTGCCTGGTGTGTTCCTTGTTCTTCATGGTGCTCTCTGCGCTTTACACGGACCTCTGAGACTATCACAGAGCAGGTGCATTTATACAGGAGACTTGATTACACACAGGTGGATTCTATTTATCATCATTAGTCATTTAGGTCAACATTGGATCATTCAGAGATCCTCACTGAACTTCTGAGGAGAGTTTGCTGCACTGAAAGTAAAAGGGGCTGAATAATTTTGCACCCACTTTTTCCGTTTTTTATTTGTTTAAAAAAGTTTGAAATAGCCAATGAATTTTGTTCCACTTCATAATTGGGACCCACTTGTTGTTGATTCTTCACAAAAAATTACAGTTTTATATCTTTATGTTTGAGGCCTGAAATGTGGCAAAGGTCAGAAACGTTCAAGGGGGCCGAATACTTTCGCAAGGCACTGTACATTAATTCTAACTGTTGGGAAAGAAGCCTCAGAGTGTTACCTTTCAAAAGAAACCATAAACATGCATGTAGAACAAATGGTTCAAGAACAGCTCCAATTTACTATGGGTATGCCTTGGATAGGCGTTTTTGGTTAAGGGGTTAACCTAGCCATGTGTAAAAAATAATGATTAATGAAGTCTTCCTTTTATCCTACATGTACAAATACAGTGTACCTAATATATGTACTTAATATCATACTCATCCACCTCACCTACCTTTAACCGATCTGTTATAGCTGTTGCATTTTGAAATGTGTCTTTTATCTGCAGCCTTACGAAGTCCATTTCTAGATCCGCTTGTATAATCTTTTTCTCTAAGTACACCTTGTACAGCTATTTCACAAGGAGCTATAGGAACCAGTGGTGTAGTCACGTGATTACAGGTATTTGCAGCATACCCACTAAGAAAGCTCCAAGATTTCTTTTACTTGTAGGCCTACCTGATGAAGGTCTAAGACCGAAAAGTTGTATTTTCTAAATAAATAATTGCTTAGCGCAATGGTCAGTGTTAGGGATTCTTTTTAAACTCCATATACACACTTAAAATGTCCAATGACATGCAACAACATACTTTCCATTATATTTGTGATATATTTTGAATTGTCATCTGTGTTTTTCTTCTTCACATAGGCTAAATAAAGGGATTTCCAAACAAATTGGTGCATAAAAGTATATCAGAATATAGGAAATGAAGTCCTTCACGCAAAGGCAGATTCTGGCCCATATATATATATATATGTTTATATACAGTACAGTATACCCACTACAATACATTAGACTACACCACTGATACAGAGCCAAGTTGGACTGTAGAAATGGATGGCCTCTCTTCCTCAGTATACTCATTGCTCTGTTGTCTTACAACAGCATTTCTAATGTTTTTGGCGTTAATCATCTTCCCAGAAACAGCCGAATTATGAGAGGGAGGTGGTACCAAATGTGAGGAAAGTACCAGGGACATTTACAGAAAAGTTCACCAAAAATATATCACTCATTGCTTTCTTATTACTTCTCAGACACACCTACATTCAATTCAATTCAATTCAATTTTATTTATAGTATCAAATCATAACAAGAGTTATCTCGAGACACTTTACAGATAGAGTAGGTCTAGACCACAGTCTATAATTTACAAAGCCCCAACAATTCCAACAATTACAGTAATTCCCTCAAGAGCAAGCAGTGCGAAAGTGGCGAGGAAAAACTCCCTCTTGGGAAGAAACCTCGGACAGACCCAGGCTCTTGGTAGGCGGTGTCTCGGGGGGCGGGTTGGGGATATGATGAACAGTGCCGATAATAGTCAAATTAATAATGGAACAGTGACTTCAAATGGTAGTCGTAGTAGTTCATGTCATATCCGAGGCCTGCAGGCGTTCCAGGATGTAGCGTGCCCCGGCAGAGCATGGATGGATGTAGCAGGAAGCAGCAGGGTTCAGCAGGACGCAGCAGGGTTCAGCAGGAAGCAGCAGGGTTCAGCAGGAAGCAGCAGGGTTCAGCAGGAAGCAGCAGGGTTCAGCAAGGACGCAGCATGACATTGCAGGGCACCGCTGAGCTCAGCAGGGAGTGCAGCAGGACCAAGGCGACAGCTGCAACCAGGATCTTGGTGCCAACGTTCTCCAAGGAAATACGCTGGGGGAAAAAACATAAGGACTCCGGGGAGTAAACTCCCCAGAAGCTAGGATTAGTAACAAGCATTTCTGGGACGGGATGCACACAAATAGTAATAGAAAGGGAGAGGAGAGAGCAGCTCTGTGTGTCAAAGGAAGGAAGGAAGTCCCCAGGCAGTCTAAAGCTATAACAAGCGTAACTAAGAGAGACATAAGAGTTATAAGGAGAGGTGGCCTGTTCGGACTTTGAACTCTCCCCTGCCGGATCGGAGCTGCGCTGGCCTGCCTCCCTCTACTTTTGTTATATGTTATTAATCTAACAATTATGAAGAGAAGCAGGTGGGCCAGTTAGGGTGGACACTGCAACTCCCTCACTCCCTAACTATAAGCTTTATCAAATAGGAGAGTTTTAAGTTCATTCTTGAATGAGGTGACAGTTTCTCCCCGAACCCAGATTGGGGAGCTGGTTCCATAGGAGAGGAGCCTGGTAGCTGAAGGCTCTGGCTCCCATTCTACTTTTAGAGACTCTAGGTACCACAAGTAACTCTGCATTCTGGGAGCGCCGTGCTCTAGTGGGACAATAAGGTATTAGGAGCCCTTCTAGAGCTTTACCATTTAGAGCTTTGTAGGTCAGGAGAAGGATTTTAAAATCAATCCTGTATTTTACAGGAAGCCAATGCAGAGAAGCTAATACAGGAGAAATATGATCTCTTTTCTTAGTTCTTGTGAGAACACGCGCATGCAGCATTCTGGATCAGCTGGAGAGTCTTAAGGGACTTATTTGAGCAACCTGACAGTAGGGAATTACAATAGTCCAGCCTGGAAGTAACAAATGCATGGACTAGTTTTTCAGCATTGTTTTGAGACAGGATATTCCTAATTTTGGCAATGTTACGAAGATGAAAAAAGGCTGTTCTTGAGGTTTGTTTTAGATGGGCGTTAAAGGATATATCCTGATCAAAAATAACCCCTAGATTTCTGACAGTAGTGCTGGAGGCCAGGGCAATACCATCCAGAGTAGCTATGTCTTTAGATAATGAGGTTCGGAGGTGTTTAGGGCCCAGCACAATAACTTCAGTTTTGTTAGAGTTTAACATCAGAAAATTATAGGTCATCCAGGATGTTATATCTTTAATGCACGCTTGAAGTTTAGCTAGCTGACTAGTTTCGTCTGGTTTGATTGACAAGTATAATTGGGTGTCATCCGCATAACAGTGAAAGTTAATTGAGTGTTTCCTAATAATATTACCAAGAGGAAGCATATATAAGGAGAATAGAATTGGTCCAAGCACTGAGCCTTGTGGAACGCATGGGCTAACTTTAGCAAACTTGGAGGATTTATCATTAACATTAACAAATTGAGATCGATCAGAGAAATAGGACTTAAACCAACTTAAAGCAATTCCTTTAATGCCATCTAAGTGTTCCAATCTCCGCAGCAAGGATTGTATGGTCAATAGTGTCAAATGCAGCACTAAGATCTAGTAAAACAAGAATGGAGACAAGTCCTTTGTCTGCAGCAGTTAGAAGGTCGTTAGTAATTTTCACCAGTACCATCTTTGTGCTATGACGCTTTCTAAATCCTGATTGAAAGTCATCAAATAAACTGTTGCTATGTAGAAAATCACATAACTGATTAGCAACCACCTTCTCAAGGATCTTGGATAGAAAGGGAAGGTTAGATATAGGTCTATAGTTTGCTAAGACCTCAGGATCGAGGTGTGTTTTTTCAGAAGAGGTTTTATCACAGCTATTTTAAATGACTGCGGTACATAAACTGTTAATAAGGACATATTGATCATATCTAGTAATGACGTGTTAACCACGGGTAACGCTTCTTTGAGAAGTCTCGTTGGGATGGGGTCTAAGAGACAGGTAGATGGCTTAGCTGAGGATATCTTTAACATTAATTGTTGGAGGTCTATAGGATAAAAGCAGTCTAAGTATATGTCGGGACAAGTCGTTCTTTCTAGCGGGTCCTGCATTTAAAGGTGAACTGTTAGAAGTTGAGGGCAAAAGGTGATGAATTTTATCTCTAATTGTTATAATTTTTATCATTGAAGAAGCTCATGAAGTCATCACTACTCAAAACTACTCAAAGAAACCTTGGGTTGTTCTTATTTTCTTCTATTAGTGAAGAGTAATAGTCTGATCTGGCCTTTCTTAGGGCCTTCCTATAGGTTTTCAGACTGTCTTGCCAATCCAAACGGGATTCTTCCACTTTGGTGGAACGCCACTTACTTTCGAGGTTTCGCGAGATTTGTTTTAATTTGCGAGTTTGGGAGTTATACCAAGGTGCTATTTTCTTTTGCTTCATCATCTTCTTTTTTAGGGGAGCAACAGAGTCTAAGGTCGTCCGTAGGCAAGTTGTAGCACCGTCTACAAATGTATCAATTTGAGAGGGACTGAGGTTAACATAAAGGTCCTCTGTTATGTTAAGGCATGACATAGAGTCGAATGCTGTTGGAATATCTTCCTTAAATTTAGCTATAACACTGTCAGATAGGCATCTAGTGTAGAAGCTTTTATCTAATTTAGTATGGTCAGGTAGTAAGAATTCAAAAGTAATTAAAGAATGATCTGATAATACCAAATTCTGCGGAAATATTATTAAATCCTCAATTTCAATACCACATACCAGCACAAGGTCGAGGGTGTGGTTAAAACAGTGCGTCGCCTTGTGCACACTCTGACTGAAACCGATTGAATCCAGTAATGAGTTGAAAGCAGTACTAAGGCTATCATTGTCAACGTCCACATGGATATTAAAATCACCTACAATAAGTACTTTGTCTGATTTAAGGACTAAACATGATAAAAACTCTGAGAATTCAGATAAAAATTCAGAATACGGACCTGGAGCCCTGTAAATAACAACGAATATAATTGGCTGTAATGTTTTCCATTTTGGATGTTGAAGATTAAGAACAAGACTTTCAAACGAGTTATAATTTAGTTTAGGTTTAGGATTAATTAACAGGCTTGAATCAAAGATGGCTGCAACTCCCCCTCCTCGGCCTGAGCCTCTAGGAATTTGAGTATTAATATGACTGGGTGGAGTGGCTTCATTTAGACTAACATAGTCTTCATGGCCCAGCCAGGTTTCAGTAAGACAAAATAAATTAATTTTATTATCTGATATCAAATCATTTACCAATAGTGCTTTAGAAGACAGAGATCTAATATTTAATAGTCCAAATCTAATTTTCCTATTTTGTTCCATCGTTGCAGTCGTTTTAATTCCAATTAGGTTGTTAAGTATAGCGCATCTTTTGTTTACCTTTGATTTAACCGATCTGAGCCGGGGGACAGACACCGTGCTTATTAGACTATGAGTGGGCGACTGCTCCAACGGAAGCACAGAGGGACGCATTGCACTGCACCCCTGATTACTAATATCAAACTTGGGGTGTCATGGTTTATGTCTGATAAACTCGGTCAGATTTTTTGATATGAGAGCGGCTCCGTCCAAGGTGGGATGAATGCCGTCTCTCTCCTAATCAGACCAGGCTTTCCCCAGAACGCCCTCCAGTTATTCACATAGCCCACATCATTAGCTGGACACCACCCCGACAACCAGCGGTGGAAGGATGACGTACGGCTGTACATTTCATCATTGGTCAGGTTTGGCAGGGGTCCAGAGAAAACTACTGAGTCCGACATTGCCTTTGCGTATGCACAAAGTGACTCAACATAAATTTTAGTGATCTCCGATTTACGACCATTACCCCCTACGTGAAGTATGATCTTACTGTATTTATGGTTCTTTTTAGCCAGCAGCTTTAGATGGGTTTCTATATTTCTAATGTGCTGCAGAACAGAAGGGCTACTCTTCCCTGTCCCCATAAGAAGGGGGATGTAACATGGAGCCGCTACAGACATGGTAACCTCGTGATTCTGGTTACTATCAAAAATGGCGAGGAGAAAACATCTGTCAAACGTTACAGTTCTGTGGCAGACAACTCCCTGGTAATAAGAAATGTTACATCCTTTGATTCAACATTGTATTTGTGTAATAAAACACAAGTATTTCTGAATGTGATGACTCCTCCCAACGTGGGTGCCCAAAGCGCTGGAAATGTACCAGTCACACAGAGAAACGACGAACTGTGTTTCGGCATTGAACCAGACGCAGAGAACCAACAACCTTCAGACTTTTTGAAAGTGGCTGTCGGTGTAGTTGTCGGTGTAGTTGTCGGGGCCGCGTTGGTGCTTTTGGTGATCTTAACTCTGAGATTCTGCTTCAAAAACAGAACGGAGAGAAGCGCTCGCAACCACAACTTCGACAAAAGTGTAGCCGACGAGCCGATTTATGAGGACATGAAAGCCTACAAGGAGCAGCCAAGAGTCTGACTCTACTTTTTAAAGTCCATACAGCTGGACGAGCATCAGTGAACCAAAGAGCACCTTCATGCCACCCAGTAATAATCTGAACAGCGCTGTTAAAAAAACAATAATTAACCCTTTGTGACCATGAACTTGTCCTTCTGGGGACAAAAATTGAAAATTAACTTTTTCTGGCGCTTTTTCTGGCATTTTTGTTGCTTTTATTTGGTGCTTTTGAGGCTTTTTTAAACATTTTTGTTTTATTCATGGTCAATAAACCTAATTTAAATAATTATACTCAATTAAGTTTGAAATAGAAGAAATTATGAGTTATTTTGACTAATAGTTATGATCAGAGGATGTTGAGTGAATCACAGACCGTTTAATTTCAAAGTTTAGTCAGGATGCTGTTTTAAAACCCTTTAAACATTTTATTGGAAATACTATGAAATTGAATAAAACAACCGAAATATAATGGAAGTAATCATTTATATATAACGTAAAGCCATCCAAGTTATTTTGGGGCAATTTGGTTGTAAGAAACTGTAGTGGAAAGTTTTTATCTTTCTAATATTCTTTTAATAATGTGTGATTTATCTTTCATATATTATCCATTGCGGAATGGGTTTTATATTTTCATGACTTTATATGTATTTGCTTTCATACTATACAATGAATACTCTGTTTTATATATCATATTATAATATATCAGTTATAGGGATCCATTATAATCACTCTCTTATCTTAAGAGGCAATCGTGGATTCTCCTGCTACTGTACTGAGGCTACGCGGCTCCCTCCCTCTCGTAGCCTCCACACTTGGAAGTACCTGGCAGAGGGCCAACTTCAATAGCCTGAAGCTGTCTTTTCTGAAAATCTCAGACTCAGCAGTAAAAGGATTGCTGAGTCGACAAGAAATACAGTCCCTCCCTCTGCATGCTCACCCATAAAATCCTGAAGTTTCTTTGTTCGCTGACACACTTTCACAGACTGCATTGTCACTCTGTTAAACTGTCTCCTTCTACTTGCAAGAAGAATAAAGAAAATAACATAGGAAACTCCAGTGTGTCAGACAATCTTAATTTCCAGCTTTATCACCGAACATCGAACAGATTTTCCACAACAAAATCCATATTTCTGATTTAAAAAACATTGAAAATGGGACCCAAGGTAGGGCCGTAGCAGTGATGTTTGTTGGTGTGGGAGACCTGGGTTTGATTCCCATTGCGATAACCTGTTCCGCCCTAATGTTATTCACCTGTGTCTAGTTGTCTTCCCATCCCCCACGTGTATATATACTCACCTGTGTTCACTTACCCTTTGCCAGATTCTTGTTACTCCTTGTGTGTCTCACTCCCGTTTGTTTTCCAGTGTTTCCAGATCTTTTGTTTGTATTTTCGGCCACGTCTTCAGCCTGTTGGATTTGTACCGTTGCCTGGATTGTTTCTAATTCTAATAAACAAACTCTCCTTTTACGCAGAATGGAGTAGTGCATTTGAGTCCGACATTGTACCCGGACAGAAACCGTTTGAAAACGGTCAAATTTGACCCCATTCTGAGGATGAAGAAAATATTTGTAGAATTTTAGAAAAAAGTCTAATAATGCCTTTTTTTTAATTAAATAAATAGGTTCTATAAGGAGAATGTATTTGTGAAATGTAACTCACTGGGTGTTGCACTATGATATATGATCTAATACCCACAGTGTTAAATATAACAGCTATACCTGCATTTCCTACCACAACCTCGTTCGTCAGAACTTCCCCTCAGATATAAAGAAGACAGTATTTTAGTCGTATGTCACTCAACGAGGTCCGCCAGCTGCAGAGATGTCGCTCTATCTCCTCCTCCTCCTCGCTGGAAGCTTCGGTCTCCGCTTGAACGGTGAGAAAAATCTCATTAATCAGCTTTTTTTATCAACATCATATCTATATTTTTTTATGTATGTGAGATATACAGTATGTGTGTTTGTTGTGTTATGGTTGTCTAAACTACTGGATGCCTAAAATTTCCCTCGGGACAAAGTATCTATCTATCTATCTATCTATCTATCTATCTATCTATCTATCTATCTATCTATCTATCTTTTTGGGCTCAATACATTTTATATCTCAATGATCTAAACCGGTGTTTCTCAAATGGGGGCAAACGTACGTGAGATTTTTTTGCAAAATGTATTTCAGTTACAAGGCTGTTATTACCAGACCATTGTTCCTTATGGAGCCCTTTATTTTATACCAAATATGATGTTTTTGTGGCCTTCTTTTGGACCTTTTTGTGTCTTCCTTCCTACTACTGTTTTTTTGTTTATGTTTTTTTACAAGTTTGTCGCTTTCTACAAAGTTTTTTGACCTATTCTTGCCTTCCTTCGTTTCTTCTTTCTATCGTTTAAAAAAAAGTTTTTTCTCTCATTTTTTCATTAGCGTTGAAATGTTTCTCAGTTAAGGGGCACCTGGGTAGCTCACCTGGTGGAGCGTGCGCCCCATGTACAGAGACTCGGTCATCGCCACAGATTGCGAGTCGTGGGTTTGACTCTGACCTGTGACCCTTTGCTGCATGTCATTCCCCCTCTCTCTCTCGCTCTCCCCTTTCAAGTCTAAGCTGTCCTGTCAAGTAAAGGCCTAAAAATGCTAAAATTATAATATTACAAAAACTGTTTTTCAGTTACTGTTAGGTTGTTGTTGCTGCTCAACATTATAATGACATCATTTTACCCTAAGTTAAGGGACATGAATCTTATGTTTTCTGATGTTTTTATGTGACCATTTGACCTGTTCACACAGCCATGGCCCCGTGTTAACTTCCTGTTAGTTGATGTCATTCACACATATAGTGTGTCTCAAACTGGGCACTTCCGTTAGTACACTAAGGCTCTGTTCAGACTGCAGGCAAAAGTGGCCCAAATCAGATTTTTTTTACATTAATCTACATCGACAGAAAAGTTACACCAAAAACATATCACTCATTGCTTCCTTTTAACTTCACAGACACACCTATATGTAATGTGCTGCAGAACACAATGGCTACTCTTCCCTGTCCTCATAAGAAGGGGGATGTAACATGGAGCCGCTACAGAGATGGTGATCTTGTGATTCTGGTTACTATCATAAATGACAAGGAGAAAAGATCTGACAAACGCTACAGTTCTCTGGCAGACAACTCCCTGGTAATAAGAAAGGTTACATCCTTTGATTCAACATTGTATTTGTGTAATAAAACACAAGTATTTCTGAATGTGATAACTAATCCCAGCGTGGGTGCCCCAAGCGCTGGAAGTGTACCAGTCACACAGAGAAACAATGGACTGTGTTTTGGCATTGAACCAGACGCAGAGAACCAACAACCCTCAGACTTTTGGAAAGAAGTTGGTGCTAACTCTGAGGCCCTGTTTACACAATGACGCTCCCGGGTGAAAACGAAAAAATATTTTATCTGAGGTGCCTTTCGTTTATACGGCGACGGCGTTTTTGGGGCTTAAAAACGCAAAAAAGTGAAACCACCCTCCAGAGTGGAAATCTTAAAAACTCTCCACCGTCGCGTTACCGTCTAAAGGGTAAAAACGCAAAAGTCTGAAGACAGCGGCGTGGAGAGAGACGAGAAAAAGGCGCGTCTTTTGTTACGGAAGTAGGATACAGAAATTATAGGCTCCTGTTAGAATTTCAATGCAATGGCTCAATATTTAAATGATTTCGACAATGTGGATAAGGTTGTTATAGTTCAATGACGATATGTAGGCTATTCATTTGAGCCAGAGCGCGCAACGTTGCAGATGAAGAGAAAAAAAAAAAGAGAGAAAGAGAGAGAGAGAGAGAGTTGCAGCGCGCCAGCTGGGCGAGGAGGGTCCGCTTCAGCCTCCTCTGCCCGCGCTCTCAAGCAGCGGCTGAAGGGGCCGGAGGCCCAGGGTATAGGTAGTGCTCCCTGGGTGCTGTGCTGTGGCTTATCACGGTCAACTTTGCCGGTCATCATCAGACAAACATGCAACTCCACCTCCCTCGTCTTTGGTTTTTTTTTCCTCCCGGCATGTTTTGGTTTCCGGCTACTAAGGAGAGAAGTAGAATGAAGGTTCTATGCAGGTGGGTGCCTTGGTGGTGTTGTGTGGCAGTGCCACCTAGTCACCTGGAGTGCATTACGACATCGAATTTCACACACTTTTGCTCACCATATGCACGCAGATTTCCCCCCCATAACGCTCGTCTAAACGCAGAATAAAAAGTGATAACGCAGCGCCACTTTTGCGTTTTCTCTTCAGATCGTTTCCGTGTAAACATAGCCTGAGATTCTGCTTAAAAAAAAAAACGGAGAGAAGCGCTTGCAACAACTTGGAGAAAACTGTACCCGACGAGCCGATTTATGAGGAGATGAAAGCCTACAAGGAGCAGCCAAGAGGGAGGGACTCGAGCATCAGTGAAGCGCTGAGCACCTCCACGCCACCCAGTAATAATCTGTACAGCGCTGTTAACAAGCCAACAGGCTCCCTCTCCGCTCAATAAATTCATTCAACAAAATCTAAACTCATCCACCAGAGCTTCTACAAGAGGGGATTGTAAAATACCTCGTAGAAAAAGTAGTTTTGGACAGTCAGCTTTTTCCTCACGAGCAGCCCATACATGGAATACCCACAGAACTAAGGAACTTCACATCTATCAAATCCTCCAAATCCAACCCGTTCTCACTCCGAACTCGTAAAATATGGATGTTTGGACAGTGGCTGTCAGTGGTCTGAAGTGATGAAAAAAAGCGCCCTTCAGTGTATTTGTTTCCATTTTGGCCGATTTGACTTGCTGAATCCAAGGGGGGTAAGCTTCGCTTCAGAACTCGTACATCCTATGGCACCATTTTGATGCTACCAAATGATCACCTCCCGTTAGCATCCCATTGACTGCCATTCATTTTGGCGCCACTTTGACAGCGAATAACTTTACATCTGAAACGTTTAAAGACTCTATTTGTCCGTTGTTTATTTCTAAAGAAACACGACAATGTATAAAAGGCTCCATTACCTTGTACCTCACGTTATGGCTCCGTAGCAGATGTTTTTATAAAAATAGGCTAACGATTGTGTCATAACCATTTCACAGGGAGTTATAGGAACTAGTGGTGTAGTCTACGTGATTACAGGTATATGCTAGCCTGACAAGCCAGACCCACATCAAGATGTTGGGTCTGGGAACTCACCATTGGCAGGGCTCAATCCGAGGGGCTTCCAGAAGACCGCTGTTCCCAGCAGCAGCAGCAGCCATAAGCCCCGCCCACCGACTCTATACATGATGCGATTGGCCTGACTAGAGTTTGGTTTTTCCAGTCCGCAAGTCAACGGAGAGTAGCTATACACAGTATACCCACTAAGAAAGATTTCTTTTTTTTTTTACCTGATGAAGGTCTAAGACCGAAACGTATTTTCTAAATAAATAATTGCTTGCGTAATGGTTAGTGTGCGGGATTCTTTTTAAACTCCATATACCCACTTAAAAATGACCAATGACACGCAACATAATACTTTCCATTATATGTTTGATATATTTTGAATTGAAATCTGTGTTTTTCTTCACATAGGCTAAATAAAGGGATTTCTACTGTAAATTGGTGCATAAAAGTGTATCAGAATACAGGAAATGAAGTCGTTGACGCAAAGGCAGATATATATATATATATATATTTATATACAGGACAGTATACCCACTACAATACATTAGACTACACCACTGATAGGAACACATACTGACATACAATGTCCACAGGGCCAGGCCTTCTTAATTTCATTGTAAGCCATTACAGAGCCAAGTTGGGCTGTAGAAATGGATGGCCTCTCTTCCTCGTATACTCATTGCTCTGTTAAAGAAATAAGGTGTTAGTTTTATCATGGTACACCATCCGTTAGTCTGTTATTTTTTAAAGGTGTTAACCTCAATAGGCCTCTCTCTATCTTCCCTTGTGGCAGCTGACGGTGTGACCTCATCATCTTCCTGACTGCAGGGGGTATGTGTCCCCCTAGGGGTACTTTGGAGGACTGCAGGGGGTATGTGTCCCCCTACGGGTACTTTGGAGGACTGCAGGGGGTATGTGTCCCCCTAGGGGTACTTTGGAGGACTGCAGGGGGTATGTGTCCCCCTACGGGTACTTTGGAGGACTGCAGGGGGTATGTGTCCCACTAGGGGTATTTTGGAGGACTGCAGGGGGTACGTGAGATATTTTGCAAAATGCTAATTCAATAATATATGTCATGCATAATTCATAAAATAATTATACTATAATAATGAATGAATTAAGGGATGGATTCTAAACATTTGAAATGTTTATTTAAATGTTTTTTTTTCAGTTTCAAGGCTGTTGTACCTCTTGATTTAGACTTTATTTTCTACCTTTCTACCGTCTTTTTTTCCACTACAACTGTAGTCTATATCCTTAACGTTCCACTTATACCTTGTGTTGTCTTCTCGTCACTTATGAACTTGTTGTCCTCCCAGTTCAAAATGTATAGACTTTTTTTGACGATTATTTTACACGTTTTTGTATATGTTCCCACAGCCCTATGTTCCCACAGCCCAATGTTTCTACAACATTTCTAGGACATTTTCAAAATTAGGTCTTGTGTTTCCTACATTTCCCTTCAATTTAAGCCCTATCCTCCCACAACATTCTTTAGGTTTAGGGTTAGGGGTTATGGTTAGGGGGATACAATCTGTTACAAATTTATGAAAAAGGAAATGTGGGAACATAGAGCCTGATTTTCAGTGACATTTTTTTTTTCTTAGAAATGTGGGAACATAAGAACGCTCACACATTTCAGACGCCTTCAAGAAACTATAATTGTTGTCAAGATCTAAATCAGATTGTCCTCACATGTACTGCTGATCTAATAGCCACACAGTATTAAAAATAACAGCTACTTTGCATGTCCTACCACAACCTTGTTTTTCATAACTTCCCCTCAGATATAAAGAAGACAGTATTTTAGTCGTATGTCACTTAACGAGGTCTGCTGGCTGCAGAGATGTCGCTCTATCTCCTCCTCCTCCTCGCTGGAAGCTTCGGTCTCAGCTTGAATGGTGAGAAAATCTAATTTATCAGCTTTTTTTTTATAAACATCATATCTATATTTTTGGGCTGAATACATTTTAGATCTCAATGATCTACACCAGTGTTTCTCAAATGGTGGCAACATGTACGTGAGATTTTTTTGCAAAATGTATTTCAGTTACAAGGCTGTTGTTACCAGACCATTGTTCCTTATGGAGCCCTTTATTTTATACCAAAAATGTGATGTTTTTGTGGCCTTCTTTGGACCTTTTCTTGTCTTCCTTCCTACTACTGTTTATACAAGTTTGTCGCTTTATAAGTTATAATAATAATTTTTTTTCAGCTTTTCAAGTTTTTTCTTCTCACATTTGTCAACCTATTCTTGCCTTCCTTCCTTCTTTCTACCGTTTAAAAAATGTGTCTGTGTGTGTGTGTATGTGTGTGTGTGTGTGTGTGTCTGTGTCTGTTACTGTGTGTGTGTCTGTGTGTGTGTGTGCGTGTCTGTATGTGTGTGTGTGTGTGTGTGCGGGTGTCTGTGTGTCTGTGTGTGTGTGTGTGTCTGTGTGTGTGTGTGTGCGTGTCTGTATGTGTGTGTGTGTTTGTGCGGGTGTCTGTGTGTCTGTGTGTGTGTGTGTGTGTGTGTGTCTGTATGTGTGTGTGCGTGTCTGTGTGTTTGTGTGTGTTTGTGCGGGTGTCTGTGTGTCTGTGTGTGTGTGTGTGTGTCTGTATGTGTGTGTGGGTGTCTGTGGGTTTGTGTGCGTGCGTGCGTGTGTGTATAAAAGTTTTTGTCTGATTTTTTTTTTCAAACAGCCATGATCCTGTGTTAATTTCCTGTTAGTTGATGTCATTCACACATATAGTGTGTCTCAAACTGTGCACTTCCATTAATACACTAAGGCTCCGTTAAGACTGCAGGCAAAAGTGGCCCAATTAAGATTTTTTTGAGGGGGTCAAGTGACCAGGTCAGACTTCTTCAGAAGTAGTGTGAACACTCAAATCAGATTTAGACCACTTCCATATGTGGTCCTGAATCAGACCCAGGTCAGATATTTTTCAATGTGGCCGCAGTGTGAACAACCGAGTCGGATTTGATGCGACTTTTACGTCAATCTACATCGACATTTGTCACAATTATGCACTACCGCGAGTTAGTCCTGGACACAGACAGTAACATTTAAAACTTGACTAGGCCGACAACATGGAGAACAGTGATGGAGCAAGTCAATGGAGGGAAAGGGAGGTGTTAGACCTAATTAGTGTTTGGGGGAGATACTTCAATTAAATAAAAACCGTACCGCTCCGTTTTTGAAAAAATAGAAAACAAAATGGAAGAACGGGGACACAGAGAATCAGTTCACACTGGAACCTGATAAAGGCCACATTTTAAAAGGTAATGGGAACAAACAAATAAAAAAATCTGATCTGAGTAAAAACATCCGAATAAAGATTTAAGACTTGAGGTGTGAACGTAGCCTAACAGGCAGTAAAGGTAAGTTATAAATTAACCTTATTCGCCAGTGGTTAAACTGTGCCGCTGTGAGCTAATGTAACAAAGTTACACCAAAAATATATCACTCATTGCTTCCTTTTTACTTCATAGACACACCTATATTTAATGTGCTGCAGAACACAACGGCTACTCTTCCCTGTCCTCATAAGAAGGGCGATGTAACATGGAGCCGCTACAGAGATGGTGATATCGTTATTCTGGTTACTATCACAAATGGAAAGAAGAAAAAATCTGACAAACGCTACAGTTCTCCAGCAAACAACTCCCTGGTAATAAGAAAGGTTACATCCTTTGATACGGCAACATATTTGTGTAATAAAACACAAGTATATCTGAATGTGATAACTCTTCCCAATGTGGGGGCCCCAAGAGCTGGAAGTGTACCAGTCACACAGAGAAACAACGGACTGGTTTGCGGCATTGAACCAGACGCAGAGAACCAACAACCCTCAGACTTTTGGAAAGTGGCTGTCGGTGTAGTTGTCGGTGTAGTTGTCGGTGCCGTGTTGGTGCTTTTGGTGATCTTAACCCTGAGATTCTGCTAAAATACCACGTAGAAAAAGTAATTTTGGACAGTCAGCTTTTTCCTTTCGAGCAGCCCATACATGGAATACCCACAGAACTAAGGAACTTCACATCTATCAAATCCTCCAAATCCAACCCGTTCTCACTCCAAACTTGTAAAATACGGACATTTGAACAGTGGCTGTCAGCGCTCTGAAGCGATGAATAAAAGCGCCCTTCAGTGTGTTTGTAAAACGTACCGGGGAGAGCAGCAGCTACACTGGGTTTTTAGCACTAAGAGAGACTACGGTAGCAAGTAGTATGAAAGGCCGAAATTCCGCATAGGGAGGCCAACCGGTCACTTTTTTCTTTTCCTAAACCCAACAGTCCCGTTCTTCCCACGTGTCATGGAAACGTAAGCCCACCCATGACCTTTTCCTTAAAGATCCCATGACATGCTGCTTTTTGAATGCTTTTTTATAGGCCTTAGTGGTCCCCTAATACTGTATCTGAAGTCTCTTTTATATAGACCTTAGTGGTCCCCTAATACTGTATCTGAAGTCTCTTTTATATAGGCCTTAGTGGTCCCCTAATACTGTATCTGAAGTCTCTTTTATATAGACCTTAGTGGTCCCCTAATACTGTATCTGAAGTCTCTTTTATATAGACCTTAGTGGTCCCCTAATACTGTATCCGAAGTCTCTTTTATATAGACCTTAGTGGTCCCCTAATACTGTATCTGAAGTCTCTTTTATATAGACTTTAGTGGTCCCCTAATACTGTATCTGAAGTCTCTTTTATATAGACCTTAGTGGTCCCCTAATACTGTATCTGAAGTCTCTTTTATATAGACCTTAGTGGTCCCCTAATACTGTATCCGAAGTCTCTTTTATATAGGCCTTAGTGGTCCCCTAATACTGTATCTGAAGTCTCTTTTATATAGGCCTTAGTGGTCCCCTAATACTGTATCCGAAGTCTCTTTTATATAGACCTTAGTGGTCCCCTAATACTGTATCTGAAGTCTCTTTTATATAGACTTTAGTGGTCCCCTGATACTGTATCCGAAGTCTCTTTTATATAGACCTTAGTGGTCCCCTAATACTGTATCTGAAGTCTCTTTTATATAGACTTTAGTGGTCCCCTGATACTAGCCACTAGAGACAGTCCCACAATGAGCTTTCCTTTAGGATGTGCTTGCAGGCAGTTTGGACTTACATTATCTGTTTAAGTTTAATTACTAATGTTAACTAGCATTTTAGTGATCAATAATTAGCCTGTGCCCATGTTATCTCCTTACATATACCTACGCTCTCCGTCTTTGTAAGATTGGAAATGATTGAGATTTCTCTCGGCACAGCTACCAGAAGACTTCACACTTTCAGACAGGTTGCTCACGTCACATCTACGTAGTCTCTCTCAGTTGGAAGCTGCTCAGTAACGCTCAGCCAGCACCGGGAAAGAGACTTCTAATATCCTTCACTGGTCTCCGTCCAGAGACACGGGCTCTGGTGGTCCATTATACATACTGTCTATGGTTGAATCGGCCAGTGGACGGTCGGACTCAATGACCAATCTGATTGGTGGAGTGCTTGCTCTTGACTAGCGAATCAGTGCACGAGAAAACCGAGAGCTGACAACACCAGTATCTTCTTATTACTAGCCATTGTATTTCCTTCCGTTCAGCGATTAATGACAACAACGATCCTTCTTGACTACTATTACCACTCTCTGATGAAAACAATGACTGACGACAGCGTGCTCTGTGTTTACAAGGTCAAAGCCGGTCTACTACAGATTAGCGGCGCCTGCTGTTACAGAGGCGTATTCGCTTCAGTGTGTTCTGAGGCACTTTTTGGACCAACACAGGGAGACGGGAGACGCATGATCAGTCCGACGGTCGGCCGGGTGTTGGTGTGTCAAAGCATTTAAACATTTCATTTCAAATGCTATGACTCAACTACCCCTGAGTTTCTTCCACCCTATAACCCAATGTGTTCTAACCTCCTTCTTAACCTAGCCATGTGTAAAAAATAATGATTAATGAAGTCTTCCTTATATCCTACATGTTCAAATACAGTACTGTACTGTGTCATGTTGTTCCACCTCACCTACCTTTAAGGGAGCTATAGGAACTAGTGGTGTAGTCTACGTGATTACAGGTATATGCTAGCCTGACAAGCCAGACCCACATCAAGATGTTGGGTCTGGGAACTCACCATTGGCAGGGCTCAATCCGAGGGGCTTCCAGAAGACCGCTGTTCCCAGCAGCAGCAGCAGCCATAAGCCCCGCCCACCGACTCTATACATGATGCGATTGGCCTGACTAGAGTTTGGTTTTTCCAGTCCGCAAGTCAACGGAGAGTAGCTATACACAGTATACCCACTAAGAAAGATTTCTTTTTTTTTTTTACCTGATGTTTTTCTTCTTCACATAGGCTAAATAAAGGTATTTCCTGTATCAGAATACAGGAAATGAAGTCGTTGATGCAAAGGCAGATTCTGGCCCATATATATATATATTTATATACAGTACAGTATACCCTCTACAATACATTAGACTACACCACTGATAGGAACACATACTTACATACAATGTCCACAGGGCCAGGCCTTCTTAATTTCATTGTAAACCATTACAGAGCCAAGTTGGACTGTAGAAATGGATGGCCTCTCTTCCTCGTGTACTCATTGCTCTGTTAAAGAAATAAGGTCTTAGTTTTATCACAGTACACCGTCCGTTAGTCTGTTATTTTTTAAAGGTGTTAACCTCAATAGGTCTCTCTGTATCTTCCCTTGTGGCAGCTGACAGTGTGACCTCATCATCTTCCTGTCAGTAAATTTAAGAAGTTAATTTAAAACATTTTGTCTTCCAGTCTCTAATCCATTATGAACCATCTGAGAAGAAGATTATAAGTGCCCAAAATATTTCAAATTTAGTTTTTACAAAAGTACAGAGCCTCTCACAATTTCCTAAATAAATAACTCAATGGAGTCACCTTTAAATTAGTCTAAATCTCTTAATAATCCATGGTCTAAATCCAGAACGTTCCACTTCTGGGATTGTTCCGGTGCTGCCTGAAACTCAGCCGGATGTCCGTCCCCTTCCTCTGTCTCTGTGTTGGCGTTCTAACCTCCGGCTGATTTGTGAGGACTATGGTTAACTGCTCCTCAGATCTCTGTAGGGTAAATCCAGACAGCTAGCTAGACTATCTGTCCAATCTGAGTTTTCTCAAAACTTTGTTAAATATTCTAGCAAGTCTGTGTGTGTGTATTCATAAAATAATGATACTATAATAATGAATGATTTAAGGGATGGATTCTAAACATTTCAAATGTTTGTTTAAATGTTTTCAGTTTCAAGGCTGTTGTACCACTTGATTTAGACTTTATTTTCTACCAAAAATGTGATGTTTTTGTCGCCTTCTTTGGACCTATTCTTGCCTTCATTCCTTTTAGTGTGTTTTTTCATAAGTTTGTCACTTTTTTGGAAGTTGTTGCTGTTTTTGAAGTTTGTCGCTTTTTAAAATTTTTTTGTCACTTTTGTCGACCTAGTGTTGCCTTCCTTCCTTCTTTCTACCGTCTTTGTTCCCACAGCCCTATGGTCCCACAGCCCTATGGTCCCACATTTCTAGAACATTTTCTAAATTAGGTCTTGTGTTCTTACATTTCCCTTCAATTTAAGCCCTATCCTCCCACATTTTTTAGTGTTATGGGTTAGGGTTAGGGGGATAAAATCTGATACAAATTTATGAAAAAGGAAACGTGGGAACATAGGGCCTAATATTGGAAAAAATCTTAGAAATCTGGGAACTGTGGGAACATAGGGCATCATTTTCAGTGAAATTTGTCTCAGAATGTGGGAACATAGGAACGCTCCCGCATTTCAGCTGCCTTAAAGGAACTATAATTGTTGTCAAGATATAAATCAACTTGTCCTCACATGTACTGCTGATCTAATAGCCACAGTATTAAAAATAACAGCTACTTTGCATTTCCTACCACAACCTCGTTCGTCATAACTTCCCCTCAGATACAAAGAAGACAGTATTTTAGTCGTATGTCACTTAACGAGGTCCGCTGGCTGGAGAGATGTCGCTCTATCTCCTCCTCCTCCTCGCTGGAAGCTTCGGTCTCAGCTTGAACAGTGAGAAAACCTAATTTGTCAGCTTTTTTATCAACATCATATCTATATTTTTTTGGCTCAATACAGTTTATATCTCAATGATCTACGCCGGTGTTTCTCAAATGGAGGCATGTGTACGTGAGATTTTTTGCAAAATGTATTTCAGTTACAAGGCTGTTGTTACCAGACCATTGTTCCTTATGGAGCCCTTTATTTTATACCAAATGTGATGTTTTTGTTGCCTTCTTTGGACATTTTCTTGTCTTCCTTCCTTCTACTGTTTGTTGCTTTATACAAAGTTTTTTTCAGCTTTTTTTTACCTATTCTTGCCTTCCTTTCTTCTTTCTACCGTTTTTCATAAAAATGAGACATATTACATCCCCCTTCTTAGGAGGACAGGGAAGAGTAGTCGTTGTGTTCTGCATCACATTAAATATAGGTATGTCTGTGAAGTAAAAAGGAAGCAATGCAAATATGCAAAAAGCAAATATTTTTGGTGTAACTCCACTAACAGCAGCACAGTTTAACCACTGGCGAATAACGTTAAGTTATAACTTAACTTTACTGCCTGTTAGTGTACTAACGGAAGTGCGCAGTTTGAGACACACTATATGTGTGAATGACATCATCTAACAGGAAGTTAACACAGGGCCATGGCTGTGTGAAAAGGTTAAATAGCCACATAAAAACATCTGAAAACATAATATTCATGTCCCTTCACTGAATAAATAACTCATTATAGTGTTGAGCAGTGTTTCTCAAAGTTTTTTTTACAATAATGTTCCCCTTTTGAATTGTGTTTTTAAGCCAAGTACCCCCATAGATTTACTAAACAACAGCCTTGTAAGAGAAAAAATTTTTTTTTACTTCCGTTAGTACACTAACAGGCAGTAAAGTTAAGTTATAACTTAACGTTATTTGCCAGTGGTTAAATTGTGCTGCTGTTAACTAAGGTTAGCTTGCTAGCACGTTACAGTACAGTACCAATATACATGCAAAATTAACCAAGCTTATATGTTATACAAGTATCGCAAAAAGACTCAACTTACATTTGTATTGCTCCGCTGCGAGACTCGCCACCGCGTCCTTGGTCGCTATTATTGAAAGTTTTGGAACTATTGGTGGCTCCGCCCCTTCCGCTACGGAGCCAAGATGGCGACCGTTGAGGGTGGAAAGTGTCCATCGTTCCAACACTCAACTTTTTGGCCGTTATGAGTGCACCATCTGGGTACTCGTAGTGAACTGCATTTGACCACACTTGACAATGTGAACGCACTATGTACTCAAAATTAGGGCTGTGTAATGGCAAGAATCTGGCGATACGATACGTATCACGATTCAATATATTGCAATATATTTTGATACTGTGCGTGAGGTGACATATTGGGATTTTTTTAAAGTATAATTTTAGAAAAACTAATATTTAAAAAAAGACGATGTTCATAAAAGTCAAAGAAGTTTACTTTAGGTAAACAACTCAGTACACAGAAAATCAAGCTGCCAGTTTGGGATTGTGGTTCCCAGGTTCTTAGTGAGCTAATGTTGATATGCTAAAGTAGGCCAAAGTTCAGCCATAGCTACGTTGTTAGCTTCTAGCAAAAAGTCAGGCACTGTTAGGCACTATTAGTCAATATTAGTCAAGGACACTAGTGGTGTGTCTCAGCATAGCCATCTAGCGGTAAGGGGTTTAAACACAACATAAACGTGAACCACTGTCTTTGAACGTAAATAAAAACAACAAAATAAATACTTTTTTAAATAAAAAATAAATAAATCGATATTGCCTTTTTGAAAATCGATACAGTATTGCAAAGTGTACTCAAGTACTCAAGTGTATCGTTTTTTTTTCTTACACCCCAACTCAAAATAGCTAATGTTAGTACAGAAGTGTGCGATTTGAGATACACCAATAGGCTACACCGCAACAGGAAATCAACTTGGGGCCATTTAGTTAATGTTTGGATCAGCTCCAGTGTTGCCAACTTAGCGAATTCATCGCTAGATTTAGCGACTTTTCAGACCCCCTTAGCAACTTTTTTTCACAAAAGCGATTATCGACAAATCTGGCGACTTTCTGTAGAAAGCGAGCATCCAAGGTATTTCTCTCCTGTGGCTGCCAAAACAGTCTCCTCTCTCTTCTGTTCTGTAACTGAGGAGCAGAGGTGCAGCCCCTCCTCCCCTCTCTCCTCATGTGCAGCCATAGACTGTTAATATTTGCAGTCTATGTGTGCAGTGCGCAGGCAGGTAGAAAGGGGAGAAGGGACAGGGTGCGGGGGCCAGTGTAGCTACGAGAGACAGCAGGATGCGACGGGAGAAAGACGCCACTGAGCTGTCCTCCCCCTGGGCTAGCCAACCTTCTTTGAGAATTATTTATCGATCCTTTTCCCCTCCCTTCATAGAATTTCTTTTATTTACTTCAAATATAGTTTACATTAACATTATTAACATTATTGATTGAATTTGTGATTATTGATGAATTTGTGATTATTTGGCTAAAGATTTCTTTTTCTTTCTATCTACCTTGCTGACACAACCACTACGCTTTGTGCAAATGATTGCGAATGGATGTCACAAATATGCAAAGGAGCGTATGATGTCATCTAGCTACTTTTAGCGACGTTTGGAGATGGTGCTAGCTACTTTCATTGAAAAAGAGTTGGCAAAACTGATCAGCTGTGCTGGTGACTTGGCGCTATCTTGAAAATAGTTACAAAATGTGCTTTTCGTGGACATGCAGGAGCTAAATCTGTCGATGGAAACGTTATTTTTTTTAGCAGATATCTTGGTTACAACACGATTGAGCTAGCAAAGCAGTTTGGTGTTTACAGTGCCTTGCGAAAGTATTCGGCCCCCTTGAACTTTTCGACCTTTTGCCACATTTCAGGCCTCAAACATAAAGATATAAAACTGTTATTTTTTGTGAAGAATCAACAACAAGTTGGACACATTCATGAAGTGGAAAGAAATTTATTGGATATTTCAAACCTTTTAAACAAATAAAAAACTGAAATATTGGGCGTGCAAAATTATTCAGCCCCCTTAAGTTAATACTTTGTAGCGCCACCTTTTGCTGCGATTACAGCTGTAAGTCGCTTGGGGTATGTCTCTATCAGTTTTGCACATCGAGAGACTGACATTTTTGCCCATTCCTCCTTGCAAAACAGCTCGAGCTCAGTGAGGTTGGATGGAGAGCGTTTGTGAACAGCAGTTTTCAGTTCTTTCCACAGATTCTCGATTGGATTCAGGTCTGGACTTTGACTTGGCCATTCTAAAACCTGGATATGTTTATTTGTGAACCATTCCATTGTAGATTTTGCTTTATGTTTTGGATCATTGTCTTGTTGGAAGACAAATCTCCGTCCCAGTCTCAGGTCTTTTGCAGACTCCATCAGGTTTTCTTCCAGAATGGTCCTGTATTTGGCTCCATCCATCTTCCCATCAATTTTAACCATCTTCCCTGTCCCTGCTGAAGAAAAGCAGGCCCAAACCATGATGCTGCCACCACCATGTTTGACAGTGGGGATGGTGTGTTCAGGGTGATGAGCTGTGTTGCTTTTACGCCAAACATAACGTTTTGCATTGTTGCCAAAAAGTTCGATTTTGGTTTCATCTGACCAGAGCACCTTCTTCCACATGTTTGGTGTGTCTCCCAGGTAGCTTTTGGCAAACTTTAAACGACACTTTTATGGATATCTTTAAGAAATGGCTTTCTTCTTGCCACTCTTCCATAAAGGCCAGATTTGTGCAGTATAACGACTGATTGTTGTCCTATGGACAGAGTCTCCCACCTCAGCTGTAGATCTCTGCAGTTCATCCAGAGTGATCATGGGCCTCTTGGCTGCATCTCTGATCAGTCTTCTCATTGTATGAGCTGAAAGTTTAGAGGGACCCGGGCTTCGTAGATTTGTAGTGGTCTGATACTCCTTCCATTTCAATATTATCGCTTGCACAGTGCTCCTTGGGATGTTTAAAGCTTGGGAAATCTTTTTGTATCCAAATCCGGCTTTAAACTTCTCCACAACAGTATCTCGGACCTGCCTGGTGTGTTCCTTGTTCTTCATGATGCTCTCTGCGCTTTACACGGACCTCTGAGACTATCACAGAGCAGGTGCATTTATACGGAGACTTGATTACACACAGGTGGATTCTATTTATCATCATTAGTCATTTAGGTCAACATTGGATCAACATCGTACCAATAATGACGTTAAATCAAACCCTCAAGTGTAATATTGTTTAAATTAAAATTAGTAAATTCTAATGTTTTTGGCGTTAATCATC
Source organism: Perca fluviatilis (assembly GCF_010015445.1). Lineage (NCBI taxonomy): Eukaryota > Metazoa > Chordata > Actinopteri > Perciformes > Percidae > Perca > Perca fluviatilis. The sequence goes on along the minus strand of NC_053112.1, from coordinate 5,732,629 downwards.
TTCCCAAAAAGAGCCGGAGCCTATTATGAGAGGGAAACGTGATGAGGAATGTGAAGAAACTAACCAGGAACATATATTTATGATTTACAGAAGTAAGTTTCACCAAAAATATATCACTCATTGCTTCCTTTTTACTTCACAGACAATCCTACATTTAATGTGCTGCAGAACACAATGGCTACTCTTCCCTGTCCTCATAAGAAGGGGGATGTAACATGGAGCCGCTTAATAAAAGGTGACCTGGTGATTCTGGATACTATCACAAATGGCGAGGAGAAAACATCTGACAAACGCTACGGTTCTCTGGCAGACAACTCCCTGGTAATAAGAAATGTTACATCCTTTGATACGGCAACGTATTGGTGTAATGAAACACAAATATTTCTGAATGTAATAACTCTTCCCAATGTGGACCCAAGCGCTGGAAATGTACCAGTCACACAGAGAAACAACGGACTGGGTTTCACAGAGAACCAACAACCTTCAGGTTTTAGGAAACTGACTGTCGGTGTAGTTGTCGGTGTAGTTGTCGGTGCCGTGTTGGTGCTTTTGGTGACCTTAACTCTGAGATTCTGCTTCAACAACAGAACGGAGAGAAGCACTCGCAACAACTTGGACAAAACTGTAACCGACGAGCCGATAAATGAGGAGATGAAAGTCTACAAGAAGCAGCCAAGATGGAGGGACTCTTATTTTTAAACTACTGGACGAGCATCAGTGAACCACAGAGCACCTCCATGCCACCCAGTAATAATCTATACAGCACATTTAACAAGCCAACAATCAACCCTTTGTGACCATGAACTTGAATGAATATATATTAGCCATTGCTTCATGGGTTTTATATTTTTATGACTTTATATGTATTTACTTTCATACTATACGATATTTACTCTGTTTTCTATATGATATTACAATATATCAGTTATAGGGATACATTATAAGTACTCTCTTATCTTAAGAGGCAATCATGGATTCTCCTGCCTCCGTAGTACTGAGGCTACGCGGCCCCCCTCCCTCTTGTGTAGCCTCCACACTTGGAAGTACCTGACAGAGGGCCAACTTCAATAGCCTGTAGCAGTCTTTTCTGAAAAGCTCAGACTCAGCAGTAAAAGGATTGCTGAGTCGACAAGAAATACAGTCCCTCCCTCTGCATGCTCACCCATAAAATCCTGAAGTTTCTTTGTTCGCTGACACACTTTCACAGACTGCATTGTCACTCTGTTAAACTGTCTCCTTCTACTTGCAAGAAGAATAAAGAAAATAACATAGGAAACTCCAGTGTGTCAGACAATCTTAATTTCCAGCTTTATCACCGAACATCGAACAGATTTTCCACAACAAAATCCATATTTCTGATTTAAAAAAACATTGAAAATGGGACAACACAAGGTAGGACGTAGCAGTGAGGAGTGTGTGTGTATTCCCTCGCCCAAAACCCATTAAAGACAGGGAGTGACGGTGAATAATCGGCTCTCAGGATCATAGAAAACATAGATAAGACCTGCCTATGAACTGGTCATCTCACAAACGGCAATAAGAAAACATCTGACAAACGCTACGATTCACAGGCAGACAACTCCCTGGTAATAAGAACTGTTACATCCTTTGATTCAACATTGTATTTTTATACTATATTGCCCAATAGTGGTGATCATATTTAATGAGTAATATATATTGGACAATGAGAGTAATATTGTACAGTATACATATATTGCACAGTAATGGAATTGCACAGTATTATCAATATTATCAATAGTATTAAATATTAAATATTGCACAGTAGGTGGGTAGAAAAAATTCTGGGGGTTGCCACAAGCCCTATGTTCCCACAATTCTAGGACAGTTTCAAAATTAGATCTTCATTAGATCTGTGTTCCTACATTTCCCTTCAATTTAATCCCTATCCTCTCACAACATCTTTAGGGTTAGGGGTTAGGGTCAGGGTTATAACATCTGATACAAATTTATGAAAAAGGAAATGTGGGAACATATTTTGGAAAAAATCTTAGAAATTTGGGAACTGTGTAGGGCTGTGGGAACATAGGGCCTAATTTTCATTGAAACATTTTCTTCTTAAAGGGGTGATAGAATGATTATATAGGGTATTTTACACTGTTCCTTAAGGTCTCCTAATGGGGTATGTAACATTGTTTGGGCTGAAAATTGCCCGAATGCTATTTTATTAGGCCCTTAACTACCCTGTGAATATGGCTCTATTTGGAACAAGAGCTTTTCTTCCAAATATGGTATGCTCATGAATATTCAGAATGAGGTGCGCGCTGATTGGTTTGAGCAAACTACATAGAAACACATGGGAGACTCGACAGCAGGTCTCACTGCAAAGTTATACATTGTTTGTCGTTATTAAATTCACTTCTGAGACTTTTTTAAGCGAGAAATCAACTATATAATGCTCAAATATGGGACGTTTTACGAAAATTGATGGCTTATTGCAAATTTGGTAAGACTGTGTGTCGGAGTTCAGCTGCTGGTGCTGCCTGTGTTGCTGCCTCGCTTCCCGGCCTGCCTTCCTCCACAGACCCCGGCCTGCCTTCCTCCACAGACCCCGGTCTGCAGCTCCCTTCTTCCTGCTAGCTAAATGGCCCGTGTGTGAGAGCGCGGTCCGCGAGCTTGTTACACCTGCAATCTCTTACAACAGTTCCAGTTAATCTAGGCTGGCTGTCAGCTGCCGGCATAACTAGAAGCTATATTTCCAGTTTGAATTTTGTCACGCCACTTATACAACATATCTCTAAAGGTCTTAAAGCTAACAACGGTGTCCGATTTCAAGTTAATTAATTTTTGTGAAGATTAGGGGTTTCGTTGTCTATGACTGTCCCTTCAATCCTAGCTATGTGTAGCTACAAATCACTGATAGTTAGCTTCATTTTGGCATAAATAAAGTATATTTACAGTTTGAATTTCGTCACGCCACTTATACAACATCTCCCTAAATGTCTTATAAAGCTAACAACGGTGTACGATTTCAAGTTAATGAATATTTGTGAATTTCAGAGGAATTCTAAGAGGAGGCTAGCTAGCTAGCTCTCACTGATAGAGCTACATCCAGCCGCAGGCGCTATCAATGAGACTCGCGGACAAGCGGTGTTTATTTCCCCAATCGTTTGATTAAATAACTCAACACATTATAATTACACACATGAAAACATAAACTGGAACCTGTGGTAAGAGATTGCTGGTGTAACAAGCTCGCTGACTGTGCTCTCACTCACATACACCGGGCATTTAGCTAGCAGGAAGAGGAGAGTTGCAGGCCCTGGAGCTCTGTCAGAGCACCGGCGTTTAGTAGTCCATTAGACACACAGTCGGACAAAATTTGCAATTAGCCATACATTTTCGTAAAGCGGCCCATATTTGAGCTTTACATAGTTGATTTCGCACATAAAAAAGTTTCAGAAGTGAATTTTGTAATGGAATAGCAGAGATCTGCGTGACCTACCTAGATTCAGAAGACTACCTGATCTCAGGTCAGTTGTGTAGCCTATGTAAATGTTGGGGCGTGACTGTTCTCTTAATACACCCATGGGCTGACAAAGGTTCCGGTTTTTGGGAGGTTGACGTCAACTTCCAGCTTTGTTTAGATTCGGCCGTTTTCAGCGGCAGTTTCAAAATATGAGATTTTCATAGTAAAGGGGTGTCAATGGGACTTTGAGCTTCTATGTATGTCCTATTTACCCACCGAACTGTCGTTATTCAACTATGACAGGGTAAAATCAGTTTTGCATTCTATCACCCCTTTAAAAATGTGGGAACATAGGACAATCGTTCATTTCAGACGCCTTCAAGGAACTATAGTTGTTTTCAAGATATAAATCAGCTTGTCCTCACATGTACTGCTGATCTAATAGTCACACAGTATTAAAAATAACAGCTACTTTGCATGTCCAATCATAACCTCGTTCGTCAGAACTTCCCCTCAGATACAAAGAAGACAGTATTTTAGTCGTATGTCACTTCACAAGGTCCGCCGGCTGCAGAGATGTTGCTCTATCTCCTCCTCCTCGCTGGAAGCTTCGGTCTCAGCTTGAACGGTGAGAAAACCTAATTTGTCAGCTTTTTTTTGTCAACATGATATCTAGCTACTTGCGTTTTAGATCGTTAAAATAAGGCCCTATGTGTGTTTGTTGTGTTATGGTTGTCTAAGCTACTGGATGCCTAAAATTTCCCTCAGGATGAATGAAGTATCTATCTATCTATCTATCTATCTATCTATCTATCTATCTATCTATCTATCTATCTGTATTTTTGGGCTCAATACATTTTATATCTCAATGATCTACACTGGTATTTCTCAAACAGAAGCAGGTGTACTTGAGATTTTTTTGCTAAATGTATTTCAGTTACCAGACCATTGTTCCTTATGGAGCCCTTTATTTTATACCAAATGTGATGTTTTTGTGGCCTTCTTTGGACCTTTTCTTGTCTTCCTTCCTACTACTGTTTGTAGCTTTATATAAAGTTTTTTTTCAGCTTTTTTCAAAGTTTTTCCTTCTCACATTTGTCGACCTATTCTTGCCTTCCTTCCTTCCTTCTTTCTACCGTTTAAAAAAACGTTTTTGTCTCATTGTTTTCATTACGATTTAATGTTTTTTCAGTTAAGGGGTGCCTGGGTAGCTCACCTGGTGGAGCGTGCGCCCCATGTAGATAGGCTTGCGGGTTCAATTCTGACCTGCGACCCTTTGCTGCATGTCATTCACCCTCTCTCTTCACTTTCAAGTCTAAGCTGTCCTGTCAAGTAAAGGCCTCAAAATGCCAAAAATGGGCTACTTGGCTTAAAAACTAAATTCAAAATGGGAACATTATTGTAAAAAAAACTTTGAGAAACACTGCTCAACACTATAATGAAATCATTTAACCCTAAATCCAGTGAAGGGACATGAATCTTATGTTTTCAGATTTTTTTTATGTGGGCATTTGACCATTTCAATGGAATTGCTGTTGCCTAGCAATACCTGAATTCTAGAATTCCATTGCTAGGCAACAGCCATGGCCCTGTGTTGACTTCCTGTTAGTTGATGTCATTCACACATATAGTGTGTCTCAAACTGGGCACTTCTGTTAGTACACTAACAGGCAGTAAAGTTAAGTTATAACTTAATGTTATTCGCCAGTGGTTAAACTGTGGAGTTACACCAAAAATATATCACTCATTGCTTCCTTTTTACTTCACAGGCACACCTATATTTAATGTGCGGCAGAACACAACGGCTACTCTTCCCTGTCCTCATAAGAAGGGGGATGTAACATGGAGCCGCTACAGACATGGTGACCTTGTGATTTTGGTTAATATCACAAATGGCGAGGAGAAAACATCTGTCAAACGCTACAGTTCTCTGGCAGACAACTCCCTGGTAATAAGAAGGGTTACATCCTTTGATTCAACATTGTATTGGTGTAATAAAAAACAAGTATTTCTGAATGTGATAACTCCTCCCAACGTGTTGGCCCCAAGTGCTGGAAATGTACCAGTCACACAGAGAAACAATGGACTGGGTTTCGGCATTAAACCAGACACAGAGAACCAACAACCCTCAGACTTTTGGAAAGTGGCTGTCGGTGTAGTTGTCGGTGCCGTGTTGGTGCTTTTGGTGATCTTAACTCTGAGATTCTGCTTCAAAAACAGAACGGAGAGAAGCACTCGCAACAACAACATGGACCAAACTGTAACCGGCGAGGCGATTTATGAGGAGATTGAAGCCAACGAGGAGCAGCCGAGAGGGAGGGACTCTCATTTTGAAAGTCCGTACTACTGGACGAGCATCAGTGAACCGGCGAGCACCTCCACGCCACCCAGTAATAATCTGAACAGCGCTGTTAACAAGCCAACAGCTAAAGGACGCAGCGGTGAGGAGTGTGTTTATTCCCTCGCCCAAAACCGACTACAGAGGGGAAGTGTCGGTAAATAATCGGCTCTCGGTATCGCTGCAGGATTAGAATAGAATATAATGCCTTTTATTGCCACTATACACATTTACAATTAGATTAAAAGCAACTCATTTTCCAGTGCCAACATGTACGTAAAAAATATAACAACATGGAATAAAATAAGCAGTGCAAAAAAAGGGGAGTAAGGTGCACAATTGAACATTTGGACACTATATGAAAAATAAGTATGGTTTAAAATACAGTGTGATATGTAGTGGGGTATTGCACATTATTTGAATATTGCCCAATAGTGGTGATCATATTCAATGAGTAATAGATATTGGACAATGAGAGTAATGATATTGCATGGTAATGGAATTGCACAGTATTATCAATATTATCAATAGTATTAAATATTAAAAATTGCTCAGTAGGTGGGTAGAAGACAGTCTGGGGGTTGGGGGGGTTAGACCCTGAAATATGATTGCCCCCCCCGGTTCGCCCCAATCCATTGGATCAGAGTACTGTCACTGTTGCCTTTCCATTTGGTGAATGGATGTCTTTTTGGGTCAAAAATTGTAATCTAAACCTTTTTTGTCAACGTTTTCATTGTCTTGAAACTTTTTCGCTTTTCCCGATTTGTTTTTGTCAAATATAATTAACTTTTTTCCCCAAATTTTTGTCACATTTTCTAGTGTTTTTGTCGATTTGTTTTCTGACATTTTTGTCACTTTTATCAATTTTCTTAAATTGTTTAATCAAATGCTATCAAATTTAATAAAACACCAAAATTCAATGAAAGTAGTGAACTGATCACTTGTTGAGCTTTTGAAGAGCGTTGAATGTGTGAAAATTTTTGTGTGGCCACCATGGAAAACAATGACGAACTAAAGTCAATGAGAAGATGACGTAGCATTAGGAGCGATTACGGTAGCGAGGGGTATGAAATGCCGAAAATCCGCAGAAGGAGATTGGTTGGGGGGGGAGGATGGGTCAAACAACACAGGACTTTCACCCAGGAGACCGGGGATCGGGTCCTGCGTGTCACGTTTTCCTAAACCCGGTTACACACTGGAAGCGTCGCGCGAACATGTCAGCCGCGTGGCGTGTCCGTTTATATTTCGGCTCCCATGTTAAGAGGTTAGAGCTTACACACTGCCGGTGTGAGACGCGTGCATGCTAGAAATAGAATAGGAAAATATGTTTATATGTCATTTAGACACAAATACATATTAATAAATGACATGTTGATGTTTGAAAGCCTCGAGGTTTTGATATAAATGCAGATATATGAATGGAATTAAAAAAAACAAATCGATTTTCTAATATTGCACCTGTCAATCGAGAAGGAAATATTCTGGAGCCTATTTTGCCGTCAATACAGCCGACGTTGTCTTTGTTGTAATCAGATCGGTATATATTTATGTTTAACACGGTATTTAATTCTATCAATGGGAAACATCCATGTGTCCAGACAAGGCTAGCAGCAGCAGCGCCGCGTCAGACACCTTTCTGGTGTTTAAAGACGTAGAAAAATCCACGCAACAGAAACGCCACGCTCACGCCACGCCTGCAGTGTGTAACCGGCCTAAGCCTACCCACGACCTTTTCCTTAACTTAAGTTCATTTCACAGAGTTCTTCCACGGGCCCATCACAGAATTTTCTCAGATTACGTGAAACTTCCTTTGAGTTAAGGGCAGGGCTCGAGAGTGCGACCAAATGCGACCAAAATTTGTAAGGGTGCGACTAAGATTTTTCCTAGGTCGCACCGGTGCACCTAACGTCCTCGCATCCGCTGCCTCTCCACTAACGAAGCAATGTTGTTTATATCGATATGGTTTAATGTTGCGTTACATGACCCGTTCCTTCTGGAAAGCCGTGCCTGTGTTTGGATCTCTCCTCGCGAGCGCCCGCCCTTCATTCACTAAACACCCGCCCGGCTCACCTGCAACATGGAGAGACACGCTGCGGCTGTCCAACTCCGACATTTGTCTACAGTTTTAATTGTTATTAACACAGCTGTATATTGTTAAGTGTGAGAGGGAAACCTGTATTGGTACCAGTGTTTCCGCTGGTAACTCTGTTACTGCGGCCGCCCGCGGCAAACACATTATTAAACTAACTTCAGTTGGTTGAGTAATAGCGTGTAAGACGGAGCATGCTGGATCATAGTTCATAAAAATGCAGCGCAGTGACGATACAGACATTTCATAGCCTACTACAAGACGGCGTGAACGCCGCTAATGAGTCAGCCATCACTCTCTGAGTAGCCTAGCATACGCTTCAGTCCATCGCACTCCCCTGTCTTTCGGTCGTTCTTTTATTTTTATTTTTTTTAATTTTCGCCTGGCTTTATTTTGATAGGAAAGCTGAAGACATGAAGGGAGAGAGAGTGGGGGATGACATGTACAGACATGAAAATCACTCACCTTGGTAAATACTCCGCGTTTGAAACAAAAATAGGTGACCTACATGAATCGTGTAGATTTGATGAGAAAATGTTTAAGGGGAGAGGGGGTAATGTAATTTTCCGGGCCTGGTGCCGTGACTCATTTTAGAAAAATAAATAAATTAAAAAGTCCACGGGTTATAATCGATTTAACCATACTGTCTATGGCTTTGACCAATCATCGAACTTCCACCAACCTTCTGCAGCGCATGTTCAAGGAAGGCGGTCAGCGTAAGACGGGTCGCCTGCTAGTCATTAGATGCTAGTCACAAAGCTTCGGTCCGTGCACTCTGCAATACGAGTACGTTACCGGCAACGACCGCTACCGTTAAGACTGCGACTGTTCCTTTACTGACCGACCGTGATACAAACAATACCGTGTGTACCGGTTCATAGCGGATCATGATTTGTAAAAGCTATCTGAAGCCCAAACTGCCTTGATAAAGCTGTCTGTTTGGAATCAGCATGGCAGCTATTTAAACATAGCAGCCTTGTCCCAGAGTTTAGACGTCTAGCTATATGAAAAGATAAACAATGCCACGTTTTTAATAATTGTAAATAAAGCAGCTAATATCAGCATGGACAAAATCATGAATGTACTAATTTGCTTTTTTGATGATGACCTGGCCAAAGTAGTAAATTTTAGTTTTCACAATGATTCATTTTAGGATTATGATATTATTGCAATATGTAAATCCACATTGACTCTTTATTTAATATATGGTTGGAAGAAGTACATATGTATCCAAAACTTTTTAAGTTTTTAAAAATTTGACTTTTATTATTGTGTAATGTCAGAAGGACTTTAACTGTTTGGTGCGTTGCCAGTCAAATTAACTTTAATGAGTGCATATTGAAATATTACACTGTTGGTTGGCAAAAAATGCATCTCAAAATGCATCAGATTGATGCTTTAAAATATGGAATATTTAAAATTTCCCCCCCGGACCCACCTAGAGGGGTAATATCCTTCTCACCTTTTTCACCCCTGACCCGTTTTCATGCCTGTCATATAGGAAAGGGCTGCAGGTCGGAGTCAAACCTCTATATTTACCAACTGAGCTATCCGGGCGTCCTCTCTCTCTTTTAATCAGTCTGTTATTGTTGTTGAAAGCTTATGAAGGAGCTTTCTCAGGCTTTTTATTTTAGATAACTTTCATTTACATGTGTTGCAGCTGTATATTTTCAAACTGGGAAAGAAAACCCTGTCTTTGCATTTTATTTTAATCACAATCTGTTTTAATAAAAGAGCTTGTGAAAAGTGGCTTTGACTTAAAACTGAACATTTAACCATTCAGGGTTACGGCGATGCGAGGAAAAATTTGGGTGCACCTAAATTTTGTGCTGGTGCACCTAAATAAAAAAAGTTAGGCGCACCAGTGCAACCAAGGCAAAAAGTTAGTGTGGAGCCCTGGTTAAGGGGCCGTGTTCATTTCATGGAACTCTGTGAGATCAGGTTGAAATATTTGTAGAATTTTTTAGAATAAAGTCTAATAATGCCTTTTAAAAAATAGGTTCTATAAGGACAATGAATTTGTGAAACTCATTGGGTGTCAGACGCCTTCAAGGAGTTTTCAAGATCTAAATCAGCTGCTGATCTAATAGCCACAGTATTAAAAATAACAGCTACTTTGTATTTCCAACCACAACCTCGTTTGTCATAACTTCCCCTCAGATATAAAGAAGACAGTATTTTAGTCGTATGTCACTTAACGAGGTCCGCTGGCTGCAGAGATGTCGCTCTATCTCCTCCTCCTCCTCGCTGGAAGCTTTGGTCTCAGCTTGAACGGTGAGAAAATCTAATTTACCAGCCTTTTTATCAACATCATATCTATATTTTTGGGCTGAATACATTTTATATCTCAATGATCTACACCGGTGTTTCTCAAATCGGGGCAACATGTATGTAAGATTTTTTTGCAAAATGTATTTCAGTTACAAGGCTGTTATTACCAGACCATTGTTCCTTATGGAGCCCTTTATTTTATACCAAAAATGTGATGTTTTTGTTGCCTTCTTTGGACCTTTTCTTGTCTTCCTTCCTACTACTGTTTATACAAGTTTTTTGCTTTTATACAAAGTTTTTTTTCAGCTGTTTCTAAGTTTTTTCTTCTCACATTTGTCAACCTATTCTTGCCTTCCTTCCTTCCTTCTTTTTACCATTTAAAAAATGTGTGTGTGTGTGTTTGCGTGTGTGTGTGTGTGTGCGTGCGTGCGTATGTATGCGTGTGTGAGTGTGTGTGTGTCTGTGTGTGTTGTGTCTGTGTATGTCTGTGTGTGTGTGTGTGTGTGTGTGTGTGTGTGTGTGTGTGTGTGTGTGTGTGTGTGTGTTTGTGTGTGCGTGTGCGTGCATGTGTATGAAAGTTTTTGTCTTATTTTTTCATTAGCATTTAAATGTTTCTCAGTTAAGGGGCGCCTGGGTAGCTCACCTCTTGGAGCGTGCGCCCCATGTACAGAGACTCTGTCCTCGCCACAGCAGTCGTGGGTTGGACTCTGATCTGCGACCCTTTGCTGCATATCATTCCCTCTCTTTCTCTCCCCTATCAAGTTTATGCTGTCCTGTCAAGTAAAGCCCTAAAAATGCCAAAAAGAATTATCTTAAAAAAAAAAATTTTTCAGTTACAGTTAGGTTGTTGTTGTTGCTCAACACTATAATGAAATAATTTAACCCTAAGTTATTTATCCAGTGAAGGGACATGAATCTTATGTTTTCTGATGTTTTTATGTGGGCATTTGATCTTTTCACACAGCCATGGCCCCGTGTTAACTTCCTGTTAGTTGATGTCATTCACACATATAGTCTGTCTCAAACTGGGCACTTCCGTTAGTACACTACGTCAATCTACATCGACAGAAAAGTTACACCAAAAATATATCACTCATTGCTTCCTTTTTACTTCACAGACACATCTACATTTAATGTGCTACAGAACACAATGGCTACTCTTCCCTGTCCTCATAAGAAGGGGGATGTAACATGGAGCCGCTACAGAGATGGTGACCTTGTGATTCTGGTTAATATCACAAATGGCGAGGAGAAAAGATCTCACAAACGCTACGGTTCTCAGGCAGACAACTCCCTGGTGATAATAAATGTTGCACCCTTTGATACGGCAATGTATTGGTGTAATAAAACGCAAGTATTTCTGAAAGTGATAACTCCTCCCAACGTGGTGGCCCCAAGCGCTGGAAATATACCAGTCACACAGAGAAACAATGGACTGGGTTTCACAGAGAACCAACAACCCTCAGTCTTTTGGAAAGTGGCTGTCGGTGTAGTTGTCGGTGTAGTTGTTGGTGCCATGTTGGTGCTTTTGGTGATCTTAACTCTGAGATTCTGCTTCAAAAACAGAACGGAGAGAAGCAACAACAACTTGGACAAAAGTGTACCTGACGAGCCGATTTATGAAGAGATGAAAGCCAACGTGGAGCAGCCAAGAGGGAGGAACTCCCTCTTTTATTTTGAAAATCCATTATACTGGAAGAGCATCAGTGAACCGCCGAGCACCTCCACACCACCCAGTAATAATCTGTCCAGCGCTGTTAACAAGCCAACAATTAACCCTTTGTGACCATGAACTTGTTGTCCTTCTGGGGACAGAAAATTGAAAAAAAATGTTGGTGCTTTTTCTGGCATTTTTGTTGCTTTTATTTGGTGCTTTTAGGCTTTTTTAAACATTTTGTTTTATTCATGGTCAATAAACCTAATTTAAATGACATTATATAGAATTTTTTAGTTGGGAAAAAGCTGAAATTATGAGTTATTTTGACTAATATTTATGATCAGAGGATGTTGAGTGAATCACAGATCGTTTTATGTCTAAGTTTAGCCAGGGCGCTGTTTTAGAACCATTTAAACATTTTATTTCAAATGCTATGAAATTTAATAAAACAACCAAAATGTAATTGAAATAATCATTAATTTTACATGCAAGGAATGTTGCATGGTTTCTATAGAACGTACATCTATCCAAAGTTATTTTGGGGCAATTTGGTTGTAAGAAACTGTAGTGGAAAGTTTTTATCTGTCATACTCATGTGTGATTTTTCTTTCATATATTAGCCATTGCTGCATGAGTTTTATATTTTCATGACTTTATATGTATTTACTTTTATACTATATGATATTTACTCTGTTTTCTATATTATATTATGCTATATCAGTTATAGGGATCCATTATAAGTACTCTGTTATCTTAAAGGGAAATTTCACCGCTGGAAAGCTGAATATATCTTTAAATGGGGTCACTAATGTAGTAGAAATGTGAAAAGAAAATTGATATTGGTGCTTTTAGGCCGAGATAAGCCAGAAAATGTGTTTTTGGCTCATATAGATGAAAGACACCAAATCCCAGAATGCACTTGCTTTGCTGCTGTATGAGGCCACTCCCAAGCCACGCCTACCCTTTACAGACAGACAGTGAGACGATCAACTCAACAAGTGTGTTTTATTGTCATTTCAACAATATACACGAAAAAACGTTTCACCGTGGCTCAAGTGGTGTTACGCATTTAAAACAAGCTTTTTTTTGGCCACAGCTGATACATTATCCGGACTTCTTTCAGCGGATTGATTGATAGCTCCAGAGTGAACAGAACTGTGTCCATGGCGCAACGCTCTGCTATGCAGGCAACGGTGTGTTATCCTTAGCAACGGTCTGTTATCAAGAAATAACAGACCGCATTCTACATTAAATTCAACCAAGCCATGTATAAAAAGAAGGCTAACACATAGCTACTAGCATTAGCTCTTGGTGGGCTGTGGTATAAACATCAAGTATAAACACAGCGCGGCATTGTTCGTGGGATGTAGCTAGAATTGTCGGCATTTTACAGTCACAAACTCCACCAGCAGTTAGCAGTTAGTTGGATACAAATCACCACATTTCTGCAACAGGAAGTCCGGGGTAACACAGCCCACCTCCACTAGTAGTCTTACCCAGTGACCGAGCAGCAGGCTGGATTGTCCACAGCAATATTTCCACAACAACAAAAACACAGCACAGCAGTCTCTGAACTCGCGTTGGGAGTTTCGTTGAAGTTGGATGTAGTCCAGTTTGTTTAATGAGCGGACACTTGCAAGCAGGATTGGTGAACAGATGGCTGGCTAGCGTTAGCTTTCCACCGGCACACTCGTTCAACGCTCCCCGCTGATGAGGTCACTTTACCGGCCAGAGGAATCGAGCACCACCGCTGGTCTCCGTGCAGGCGAAGCTCGCGTAGTGTGTGGAGTATTGCGTCTATAATAAAGTGTCCTGCATATTCTCCGATGTGTTCCAATGTATCCCGGTGGTACACGTGTGTAGTAGTTTGAATGCACATAATTGTTGTTCTAAAATGTCCGTCGGGTTGAACAGTTTCTGCTCCTGCTGAGAAGCTAAGCGAGGATTCAAGATGGCTGACACTCGTTTTTGCCTCGGCAATCCCCGGAAAAGCCGACAGTCCAACCCCCTTTGGGCTATGTGGAAGTGGCTCCTAATACAGGCTGTAGTCTTTTGCCTCTGGGCAAAAAAACCTCAGATGACGCAAAAATCGTCATTTTGCGTCATCTGAGGCTTTTTTCCAGACCCACAATACAGAGATCTCCCCTCTCAGGGGGACATGAGGGAGGGAAGCACGGTCATTCAAAAATACTACCAGGTTTCTACTGATACAAAGCTTAATGCTAATCGGTGAAGTTTCCCTTTAAGAGGCAATCGTATATTCTCCTGCCTCTGTCGTACTGAGGCTACGTGGCTCCCTCCCTCTTGTGTAGCCTCCACACTTGGAAGTACCTGGCAGAGGGCCAACAACAGGGTTCAGATTAGGCTACCTAACGTTAACGTTAGCTAGCGTTAGCTAATACTAGCGATTTCTAGTTGGTGACATATTTTGGGCTTCATTTAATAAACATAACCTGTAGTAGTACACAATCGTATGTGTATTATTTGATTACAATGTGTGGAATTACTTTACGTTGCCTATTTATTAGTGCTGTCAAACGATTAAAATATTTAATCGCGATTAATCGCATTAATGTCATAGTTAACTCGCAATTAATCGCACATTTTTATCTATTCTATAAAGTGGATTGGGTTGCTTTGTGCAAATGTTTTTTTTTATTGAAAACAACATTGGCATATACTGTAGTGTTCAATATCACACTAACATTCACACGCAAATAATCTCTCACACAATGTAACACTGTCCATCAATGTAAGGGTGAAAAAAATACTTTGTCACACAAACAGCCCCTTCTGAGGGATTAAAAAACAGGGCGATACAAAATGAAATTACAAAGTGCACATGTAAGGTAAACTAGGACTCAGCCTGTTGTGCAGTTAAACCATGGCTTAATACTTTCTTTTTCTCAAGTCTGCTTTGAACATAGCAGTCAGGCTACTGCTCTTAGAGGCTCATCAACCCAGCCTCTTAATTCAGAAAGAATGAACATTAACGGTTACCAATAAAAGGTAAGCCTACTACTTCTTTTCTTTGAGCCAGTCACTCAAACAGACAAGCATTTTCAGACAACAGGGAAGGTTGCTTCTTGTGTACAACATGCCCAGACAGTGAAAACAACCTTTCAGAAGGTACTGATGTGGCCAGTGTAGCTAAGTACTTGCGTGGAAGGTGGGCCATTTCACTGTGTGCCCTTCCATGTGTGGACCACCATTCCTGGGTACAGTCATCCATGCCAGTAAGAGGCTCTGCCTTGTTGCGATCCAGACATTGCTCAATGGAACTATTTGGCAACTTTTTAAAAGTAAACTTTCCATTCAGAATCTTATTGACATCCATTTCAGCGTCTCACGCTCGCCATCCACTGAAAACTTAACGTTAGCCTACTACTCTTTGGCCGGCTCGCAAGCCCAAACAAGTGTGTGCGGTGTGCCTGTGTGTTGTAGTTTTTATAACGTTCCATTTGTTACAACAGCATGTGAAAAAAAAACTACAAAGTAGCTAGGCCAAAAAGGCCGTTAATCTTGCTATAAAAAAATGTACGGCGTTAAAATGGGTTTGCCTTAACTCCGTTAATAACGGGTTTAACTGACAGCAATACTATTTATGTCTATTTATGTGGTATCGATTACGAGCTACACTGAAAAGGAGAAGACGAATATAACAGAGCCAAATAAACAGAGCTGAAATCAAAGTGAAGTTAGGTTATGAAAAAGCAAACGCGGCTAGTGGAAAATCTGATTGGCTGGTAACTTTAGAAATCTAACAGCCATGTTGCCTGGTGATCAAAAAGGTTAATTTAAAGCTCTGTTTATAACACAGCAGAAACACAATTACCAATTGGAGCACACAAACAAAAGCACAAAGCAAAATGCAGTGCTATGTGCTCCTAAAGAGACAGTACGGTGTGGCAGAGTACCTGACCACACTGACTGGAAAGACACAAAGAACTACCTTGACCAAGTACAGACTCAGTGAACACAACCTGGGCCCCATTTCAAAAAGCAGGAGTTAGCTGACTCAGAGTTGACAGAAACTAGTGCTGGGCGGATCGATCCAAATTAGAGTGCGGATCGGGCCGCATTTTTGTCCGAGCCCGGCCCACGTCCGACGGAGCAGTAACCGAACCCGGCTCGAGCCCGACAGCCCGACCCAACCCGACCACAAAACAGTTCAAATCTAATTTCTGTCTCATACTAATGACACATGTACGTTTGTTTGTGTGAAAAGCCTTTATTAAGCACCATGGGTCCTTTAAGCCACTATGGAAATGTCAACAGATGAGCGCATCAGTGCACACGGGGCAACAAGCGCACGTTAACACAAGTGTGCACCTACATAATAAGCTGTTTTAAATGTAAAATGTTCAATGCCTTATCGCGCTGATGTGACCGAGCCCAACCCGAACCCCAACATCATTTCTAAATATCTGTCCGAACCTGGCAGTTTGGGTATCCATCCTCTAATCCAAATATCGATACTATCGATACCAACGTTGGTATTGATATTGATCAATACCAGTGTAATGAGATCGATACTTTAGTTTGTTGCCACACTATCCTGATCATTATAGCACTAAATAAGAACAACCAAAGGTCATCTACATAATTTAAAACAAATACTATGATGACTAGACCTTGGTTAGGTGTTCTTAAAATGGATGTAAATATGGTGAACAGCAAGCAAATATTGATTATGTGTCAGTTACTGCCTTTTGTCTTTGCATGACTCCTTGTTTTTGGCACATGATACAAAGGCAAAGAGTAAAGTAACTGCCAAACAAGGATCAAAGGTCTATTTTGAACTCAAGATTTTTTGCATACAAACATTTCTTCATTATAGCAACTAGTTGTCAAATTTTGGTAGTCCTACCTATTATACTTTTGTCTGGACAAAACAGAAACTTTAAAGTCATTTTTCTCAGTTTCACACTCTAGCGTGTAAGGTCGTTTGCCTTTGCAGGGCAGTACTGCTGGTCTAATAGCCACAGTGTTAAAGATAACAGCTATACCTGCATTTCCTACCACAACCTCGTACGTCAGAACTTCCCCTCAGATACAAAGAAGACAGCATTTTAGTCGTATGTCACTCAACAAGGTCCGCCGGCTACAGAGATGTCGCTCTATCTCCTCCTCCTCCTCACTGGAAGCTTCGGTCTCAGCTTGAACAATGAGAAAATCTCATTAGTCAGCTTTTATTCATCAACATCATATCTATATTTTATATGTTTGTGAGATATACAGTATGTGTGTTTGTTGTGTTATGGTTGTCTAAGCTACTGGATGACAAAAATTTCCCTCGGGATGAATAAAGTATCCATCCATCCATCCATCCATCCATCTATCTATTTATCCATATTTTTGGGCTCAATACATTTTATATCTCAATGATCTACACCGCTGTTTCTCAAATGGAGGCAAACGTACGTGAGATTTTTTTTGCAAAATGTATTTCAGTTACCAGACCATTGTTCCTTATGGAGCCCTTTCTTTTATTCCAAAAATTTGATGTTTTGGACCTTTCCTTGTCTTCCTTCCTACTACTGGAAACAGTATTGTAAAAAAAACAAACATTTGAGAAACATTGCTCATAGGGGTGGGAATCACCAGAGGTACCACGATACGATATTATCACGATACTTAGGTCACGATACGATATTATTGCGATTTTAAACATATTGCGATATTCTGCAATATATTGCAATTTATTACCTTTTTTCCAACTTCATTATTATGTCCCCAAAGGAAAACTTTGTCAACATCTGTTTGTTCATCTCACATGAAATTTATTGCTGTAAAATGTGACTGTCAAGCTAACTAACTAAGTGTTTGCCCCGGTGTGACTTTCGTGTACTGCTCTAGTTTGGAGAACGTGAGACAGCAGTTGCCAGTCTTCTGTGAGATAATGAGCTGTAATAGTCACATAGGAATCCACTGCCCGTGACGTCCATGCATCACAAGTTAATGCAACACGTTCTGCTGTTTTCAAACTTTCCTGAACTTTAAGCTTAACTTCTCTGTAGAGCTTGGGTACGGCTGTATCCGTGAAAAAACGGCGCGACGGAGTCACGTACCTTGGTTCCAGTGTTTTTAGCAAGTGACAAAATCCCTCATTTTCCACAACGTTGTATGGACGCAGGTCTTTGCACATGAAGTAGGCGATGGCTTGAGTTATTTTCTTAGCTCGCTCTGAATTGGGAGGTAGCTTTGTCAAGCTAAGTGTGTCCAGTGTTGGTTGGTTTTTCGGCGGAGTTGGTTTAGCATTAGCTTTACCGTCCTCGGCTAACGCTAACTCTGGATGGTGGCGTGTGAGATGAGCCCTCATGTTCGTGGTATTCCCTGAGTATTTTATTTGCATACGACACTCCTTGCAAATCCCATGTCTCATATCCATCTCAGTTGTCCCCTCCTTGTTAAAAACCCGAAAAAGTCCAAACACTTGATTTAAACGCCGATGGTGCATTTCTAATTTCTTTCTCTGACGCTGCCATGTTTATTTTATCTACATCCTCCTGCACGCTGACAGTCACCCGCTGACCTCACCAGAAAACAAACAGCGCCATCTGGTGGACTGAATAAGCAATTGATTTTATTATTCTACTACCAAAAAGTTAAATTCTCATGTGCAATTTAAATAATAAAAGATCGATACTTGGCGTCTGTGTATCGATACAGTATTGCCACGGGAAATATCGCGATACTATGCTGTATCGATTTTTTCCCCCACCCCTAATTGCTCAACACTATAATGAAATCATTTAACCCTAAGTTATTCATCCAGTGAAGGGACATGAATCTTATGTTTTCAGATTTTTTTTATGTGGGCATTTGATCTTTTCAAACAGCCATGGCCCCGTGTTAACTTCCTGTTAGTTGATGTCATTCACACATATAGTGTGTCTCAATACCGCGCACTTCCGTGCTTCCGCACTAACAGGCAGTAAGGTTAAGTTATAACTTAACGTTATTCGCCAGTGGTTAAACTGTGGAGTTCACAAAAATATATCACTCATTGCTATACACCTATATGTAATGTGCTGCAGAACACAACGGCTACTCTTCCCTGTCCTCATAAAAAGGGGGATGTAACATGGAGCCACTACAGACATGGTGTCCTCGTGATTTTGGTTATTATCAAAAATGGCAAGAAGAAAAAATCTCACAAACGCTACAGTTCTCTGGCAGACAACTCCTTGGTAATAAGAAATGTTACATCTTTTGATTCAACATTGTATTTTTGTAATAAAACACAACAATTTCTGAATGTGATAACTCTTCCCAACACGGTATCCTCAAGCGCTGGAAATGTACCAGTCACACAGAGAAACAATGGACTGGGTTCCAGAGAGAACCAACAACCTTCAGACTTTAGGAAAGTGGCTGTCGGTGTAGTTGTTGGTGTAGCTGTTGGTGCCGTGTTGGTGCTTTTGGTGATCTTAACTCTGAGATTCTGCTTCAAAAACAAAAAGGAGAGAAGCACTTGCAACTACTTGGACAAAACTGTACCCGACGAGCCGATTTATGAGGAGATGAAAGCCTACAAGGAGCAGCCAAGAAGGAGGGACTCGAGCATCAGTGAAGCACCGAGCACCTCCATGCCAGCCAGTAATCATTCAACAAAATCTAAACTCATCCACCAGAGCATCTACAAGAGGGGATTGTAAAATACCACGTAGAAAAAGTAATTTTGAACAGTCAGCTATTTCCTCACGAGCAGCCCATACATGGAATACCCACAGAACTAAGGGACTTCACATCTATCAAATCCTCCAAATCCAACCTGTTCTCACTCCGAACTTGTAAAATACGGACGTTTGGACAGTGGCTGTCAGCGGTCTGAAGAAATGAAAAAAGCGTGTTTGTAAAACGTACCGGGGAGAGCAGCAGCTACACTGGGTTTGAAGATGACACAGCAAGCCGATAATCAGCCGTTGGACAGTCTGGCGAGGTCAGTGATTCGAGTCTGTTCGGTGTGTCCTGTGCCGTTTTCCGTCTGAGAGGCCGCCGGCCTTCATTTTGGCCGATCTGACATGTATAATAGGTGGGGCGGGCACTGCCAGCAGTCGGACTCAATGACCCATCTGATTGGTGGAGAGCTAACCCGGAAATGGTGAGCGGGATGAGCGTGACTAGAGTCTCTCAAAATCTGATGAAAATCTTTTAAACTGACTTTGCTGATCGGAAATGAAGACAGATTCAGCAACTGCACGGCCTATTTCTCGCTTGAAATGTTTCGGTGAACTATTTTAGTACAATATGAGATATCGTATTCTGAACGAGCCGCCATGATAGTCTGGCTTTAAATTTCCGGAGAAACCAGACCCACGTGACGCGTTCGTCCAATCAGATGCCGGTTTTCATTTTTGGGCGACAATACAGATTAGCGCCGCCTGCTGTTATGGTGACGTATTACGTCTCGTCTCTTCGGTGTGTTCTGAGGAACTTTTTTGACCAACTCGGGGAGACTGATCAGTCACGCTGGCTTTTCTACTGAGGATTGCCCGTCTGGTCGGTGTGTCTGCAGCTTTAGAGCAACTACGGTAGTGAGTAGTAAGTACTAAGTCCGAAATTCCGCATAGGGAGGCCAACCAGTCGCTTTATTCTTTTCCTGAACCGAACTGTCCCGTTCTTCTTTTTCTAATCCCAACTGTCCCGTTCTTCTTTATCTAAACCCAACTGTCCCGTTCTTCTTTATCTAAACACAACCGTCCCGTTCTTCTTTTCCTAATCCCAACTGTCCGTTCTTCTTTTCCTAATCCCAACTGTCCCGTTCTTCTTTACCTAAACCCAACTGTCCGTTCTTCTTTACCTAAACCCAACTGTCCCGTTCTTCTTTACCTAAACCCAACCGTCCCATTCTTCCTGTTTGTCACGGAAACGTAAACCCACCCTCGACCTTTTCCTTAACATAACTGCGTCAAAAGGGACGCCAATAGTCCCGACCAAGCGCGTTTAAATAATTGCGTTATATGACGTTAAAGGGAGACTTTTAGCATCAATAAAAACACCAAAGGCACCTGACCAAGCGACCATATTTTACGAGATGGGAGTGAGAATCTCTTGCCAAATTCATTCAACATTGGTTATTGACTAATCAAATATGCTGCCATAATTCAGAATAATGTGTATAATTTTGACTAATAGTTAAGATCAGAAGATGTTGAGTGAATCACAGACTGGTTGATGTCAAAGTTTAGTCAGGATGCTGTTTTAAAACCATTTAAGGCCCTGACACACCAAGCCGATTATCGGCCGTTGGACAGTCTGGCGAGGTCGGTGACTCGAGTCTGTTCGGTGTGTTCCGTACCATCGTACCATCGACATATATATATATATATTTATGTCGATGGTAGTGGGTAGTGTAGTGGGTACAGTATACCCACTACAATACATTAGACTACACCACTGATACAGAGCCAAGTTGGGCTGTAGAAATGCATGGCCTCTCTTCCTCGTATACTCATTGCTCTGTTAAAGAAATAAGGTGTTAGATTTCTCACGGTACACCATCCGTTAGACTGTTATTTTTTAATTTTTTAAAGGTGTTAACCTCAATAGGCCTCTCTGTATCTTCCCTTGTGGCAGCTGACGGTGTGACCTCATCATCTTCCTGTCAGTAAATTTAGAAAGTTAATTTAAAACATTTTGTCTTCCAGTCTCTAATCCATTATGAACCATCTGAGAAGAAGATTATAATTGCCCAACATATTTCAAATTTAGTTTTTACAACAGTGCAGGCCCCAACAAAATTTCCTAAATAAATAACTCAATTGAGTCACCTTTAAATTAGTCTAAATCTCTTAATAATCCATGGTCTAAATCCAGAACGTTCCACTTCTGGGATTGCTCCGGGGCTGCCTGAAACTCAGCCGGATGTCCGTCCACCTTCCTCTGTCTCTGTGTGGGGTTCTAACCTCCGGCTGATTTGTGAGGACTATGGTTAACTGGTCCTCAGATCTCTGCAGGGTAAATCCAGACAGCTAGCTAGACTATCTGTCCAATCTGAGTTTTCTCAAAACTTTGTTAAATATTCTAGCAAAGTGTGTGTGTGTGTGTGTGGGGGGGTACTTTGGAGGACTGCAGGGGGTACGTGAAATATTTTGCAAAATGCTGATTCAATAATATATGTCCTGCATAATTCCTAAAATAATGATACTATAATAATGAATGAATTAAGGGATGGATTCGAAACATGTGAAATGTTTGTTAAAATGTTTTCAGTTTCAAGGTTGTTGTACCTCTTGAGGTAGAGTTTATTTTCTACCAAAAATGTGATGTTTTTGTCGCCTTCTTTGGACCTATTCTCGCCTTCCTTCCTTTTACTGTGTTTTTTCATAAGTTTGTCACTTTTTTAGAAATTGTTGCTGTTTTTGAAGTTTGTCGCTTTTTTGAATTTTTTGTCACTTTTGTCGACCTAGTGTTGCCTTCCTTCCTTCTTTCTACCATCTTTATTTCACTAGAGCTGTAGTCTATATCCTTAACGTTCCACTTAACCCTTGGGTTATCTTCTCGTCATCTATGTATCTTGTTGTCCTCCCGGGTCAAAATGTATAGACTTCTTTTGACGATTCTTTTACATGTTTTTGTCTATGCTCCCACAGCCCTATGTTCCCACAGCCCTATGTTCCCACATGTCTAGGACATTTTCAAAATTAGGTCTTGTGTTCCTACATTTCCCTTAAATTGAAGCCCTATCCTCCCACAACATTCTTTAGGGTTAGGGGTATAAAATTGGTACAAATTTATGAAAAAGGAAATATTGGAACATAAGGCCTAATTTTAGAAAAAAAATCTTAGAAATGTGGGAACTGTGGGAACATAGGGCTGTGGGAACATTGGGCAGTGGGAACATAGGAATGCTCCCATATTTCAGATGCCTTCAAGATCTAAATCAGCTTCTGATCTATATTGCCCAATAGTGGTGATCACATTCAATGAGTAATAGATATTGGACAATGAGAGTATACATATATCGCACAGTAATGGAATTGCACAGTATTATCAATATTATCAAAGTATTAAATGTTAAACATTGCACAGTATGTGGGTAGAAGAAAGTCTGGGGGTTAGACCCTGAAATATGATTGCCCCCCCCCGGTTCCCCCACCCAATCCATTGGATCAGAGTACTGTCACTTTGTTGCCTTTCCATTTGGTGAATGGATGTTTTTCTGGGTCAAAAATTATAATCTAAACCTTTTTTTTTTCAACGTTCTGATTGTCTTGACACTTTTGTCGCTTTTTCCGATTTGTTTTTGTCAAATATCATCAACTTTTTTTTCGATTTTTTTTCTGACATTTCTCACTTTTATCAATCTTGTTAAATTGTTAAATCAAAAATGTAATTTTTATATAAAATGTAATAAAACACTCAAATTCAATGAAAGTAGTAAACTGATCACATGTTTAGATGTGAAGAGCGTCGTATGGAACCATTCACGTTATTTAACACGTAACCCTTTTGGGTGGGGAGGCGTTGCAGTTCGGTGGGCTGTGTTAAGTTCCGAGAAGTTTAGGACCCAAAGGCAGAGAGAAGGCAGGCAGGCAGGACAACGTTTGAGATGGAAGATTTATCAGTCCATAAAAACAAAGTACGAATAAACGAAGGGAGTCCTGGGGTCCATTCCTGAGGCCTGTACTACGAATCAAGATCAACATGTCCTGGATCTCTTTCAGTTATCCGGCTTCACCAAACCTAACAACCGCGGTCCCGCATAACCTGTACTACGACGCTGGTTATCAACTAGTTCAGTCAACTCAGGCTTTCCTGATCCAGCAGCGCGCGTGTTCACATAAAAGAGGCGGTGTTTGCGCACCACGACCGATCGCAAACATCTACCAGAGCCGCATGTTTTAAACAAGAAGAGCTAACTATTGTTCTACATAAATATGAAGAACACATACACGGTTTTACAGGCATAACGCAATACAGTCGCTGCTTCCTAAAACAGGAAGGAAAGCTGGCAAAAAAAAATTAAAAATAGCCGACGCTGTAGATAAGAACATAATTCATACCGATGTGCGCATTGGCGACACACGGCTCAAGAAGCCGGTATTTAATTCCCTCCCATTAAAATATATATATTTCATACAAATACCAGTCAGGGAATGTTAACAGGGTTGTCGATCTCTAAATGTTTTAACTTTTATGAGCGCACCCCTCTCTCCCTCTCTCTCTCTCTCTCTCTCTCTCTCTGCACCGAGCTCCGCCTGATCTTCTAAGAACGGTGACGCCGTTATCAGTCGAGTATTGATTGGTCAGTAGGCGGTGCTTTTACACCGGCTGATCTCTGATCTCCAACTTAACCTGCTCCCTACCAGGTTAGGTGTTCAGCATGAGTTACCACGGCGATTGAACCCGATAACAGCTAATTCATAGTACAGAAAATCCTGGGTTGAACCTGAAGTTACCTCGTTAACGCCAAATCCTGCTTCGTAGTACAGGCCTCAGGAAGGAGGTTTAACAAACTCTGAGTCTAATGGCGTTAGCTTTTACTGCTCCAGATTTCCCACCGTGGTCAGAAAGAACAGGGAGACACTTTGTGTCAGCTTCTTTATCTCTTCACTTACAGTGCCTTGCGAAAGTATTCGGCCCCCTTGAACTTTTCGACCTTTTGCCACATTTCAGGCCTCAAACATAAAGATATAAAACTGTAATTTTTTGTGAAGAATCAACAATAAGTGGGACACAATCATGAAGTGGAACGAAATTTATTGGATATTTCAAACCTTTTAAACAAATAAAAAACTGAAATATTGGGCGTGCAAAATTATTCAGCCCCTTAAGTTAATACTTTGTACGCCACCTTTTGCTGCGATACAGCTGTAAGTCCTTGGGGTATGTCTCTATTAGTTTTGCACATCGAGACTGACATTTTGCCCATTCCTCCTTGCAAAACAGCTCGAGCTCAGTGAGGTTGGATGAGAGCTTGTGAACAGCAGTTTTCAGTTCTTTCCACAGATTCTCGATTGATTCAGGTCTGGACTTTGACTTGGCCATTCTAACACCTGGATATGTTTATTTGTGAACCATTCCATTGTAGATTTTGCTTTATGTTTTGGATCATTGTCTTGTTGGAAGACAAATCTCCTCCCCAGTCTCAGGTCTTTTGCAGACTCCATCAGGTTTTCTTCCAGAATGGTCCTGTATTTGGCTCCATCCATCTTCCCATCAATTTTAACCATCTTCCCGTCCCTGCTGAAGAAAAGCAGGCCCAAACCATGATGCTGCCACCACCATGTTTGACAGTGGGGATGGTGTGTTCAGGGTGATGAGCTGTGTTGCTTTTACCAAACATAACGCTTTTGCATTGTTGCTAAAAGTTCGATTTTGTTTCATCTGACCACAGCACCTTCTTCGACATGTTTGGTGTGTCTCCCAGGTGGCTTTTGGCAAACTTTAAACGACACTTTTATGGATATCTTTAAGAAATGGCTTTCTTGCCACTCTTCCATAAAGGCCAGATTTGTGCAGTATACGACTGATTGTTGTCCTATGGACAGAGTCTCCCACCTCAGCTGTAGATCTCTGCAGTTCATCCAGAGTGATCATGGGCCTCTTTGGCTGCATCTCTGATCAGTCTTCTCATTGTATGAGCTGAAAGTTTAGAGGGACGGCGGGTCTTCGTACATTTGTAGTGGTCTGATACCCTTCCTTTCAATATTATCTAAGCTCCTTGGGATGTTTAAAGCTTGGGAAATCTTTTTGTATCCAACCGCTTTAAACTTCCACAACAGTATCTCGACCTGCCTGGTGTGTTCCTTGTTCTTCATGATGCTCTCTGCGCTTTACACGGACCTCTGACACTATCACAGAGCAGGTGCATTTATACGAGACTTGATTACACACAGCTGGATTCTATTTATCATCATTAGTCATTTAGGTCAACATTGGATCATTCAGAGATCCTCACTGAACTTCTGGAGAGAGTTTGCTGCACTGAAAGTAAAGGGGCTGAATAATTTTGCCCCTTTTTCAGTTTTTTATTTGTTAAAAAAGTTTTAAATAGCCAATGAATTTCGTTCCACTTCATAATTGGGACCCACTTGTTGTTGATTCTTCACAAAAAAATACAGTTTTATATCTTTATGTTTGAGGCCTGAAATGTGGCAAAAGGTCGAAACGTTCAAGGGGGCCGAATACTTTCGCAAGGCACTGTAGCTCTCACCACAGTTCCCTCATAAGATGGACGGATGCTGACCTGTGTCCAGTCCTTGGTGGGTGGAGGTTGTTGGATATTTAGGGACTAAACACTCTGGAGAAGATGGAGGTGGTCTTCAGAGCGTGAGAGATGCTCCACCTCAGTGCGTCTCTTCATCAGCTCAGAGATTTCCTGTTCCAGCTCTTTGATGAAAGCTTCGGCCTGTTTTTCTGTTGTTTTCTGCTTCTCTTTGATCGTGTTGATGAGCTCATTCAGGCCTCTCTCAACAGACTCCTTCAGAGAAATGAAGACCTGAACACCTTCTGCTATCTCTCTGTCTGCATCTTCCTCACTGAGGTCGACTGAGTGTTTGACCTCCTGAATCTTCTGTCGTCTCTTCTGGATCATCTGCTGAATTTCAGCCTCGGTCTTCTTTCTTTCATATTCTTCTTTCACAGGAACAATATCATGCGTCTTGTGGTCTAAAACAGTGCAGAGCATGCAGACACATGTCTGGTCGGTCTTACAGAAAAGCTCCAGAGGTTTATTGTGCTTTGTACAAATCCTGCCTTCCAGGTTCTCCACAGGGTCAGTCAGCTGATGTCGTTTCAGGCCTGATATGGTTACATGAGGCTCCAGGTGAGTCTCACAATAGGAGACCAGACACACCAGGCAGGACTTCAGGGCCTTCAGTTTCCTTCACAGGGAACTTCTCCTGGTTTGGACACTTGTTGCTCTGAGCTGCTGCTGCTGGCTTTCTGTTGAGCTGACTGTCTGAAATGAGCGACCATCTCAGAGATTAAAGTGTTGACCCTCAAATCAGGTCTTGTGGTAAAACCCTCCTTACACATCGGACACAGGTACTGGTCATTAGTATCCCAGTGTTCAGTGATGCAGTTCTTGCAGAAGTTGTGTCCACATGATGTGCTGACCGGATCAGTGAACACATCCAGACAAATTGAGCACATAAACTGATGTTCAGATTGCAGATAGTTTGCAGCAGCAATTCACATGGTGTGAAAGAAAAGGAAAAACATTATTCACAAGAGGTTATTTATTTTTGCAAGCAGTGATGAACGAGCCCTCGCACATTCAGGTCAGGGATACTAATGGAGCGGCAGTCAACATGGCTCTTGCATTTTCCAGGATTATCAGACACTGTGTGCGTGAATTAGACGTTATTTCCAGCGTTGAGCGTGTGTCACTAAAAATGAAGTATTGTACATTTTGTACCACTTGCTGTGTCCACTATGTGGTGCTAGAAAACAAACACTAAAGAAACCCCATGTTGCTGTTTATCATGTGTAGACCACATCATGTAAATTTCATGAAAATTAGATGATCTGTGTCCCATACAACTAATTTTCTGTTGTCAGTAGGT
Organism: Perca fluviatilis; assembly: GCF_010015445.1. NCBI lineage: Eukaryota > Metazoa > Chordata > Actinopteri > Perciformes > Percidae > Perca > Perca fluviatilis. The sequence goes on along the minus strand of NC_053112.1, from coordinate 5,705,329 downwards.
GGCGCTAGGACTATGACTTAATAAACAAGTGTAGTTACCTTCAAATATTTGGGGCAGATTGGACTATTTGAATTCAAGTTAACAGCTTCCTGTGTTATGGAACAACATTCAAATTGTCTGACACAGCACATCATTCCACAAAAACAAAAGCTTTCCAATTTGGCACTGAAGGTCTTGAGATTCTTTTGACCCAATTTGAAATGGATGTGCTGAATCTCTAGGAAGAGTTCTGAAATGTTTGATAACTGTAAATCAATGTTCGAAGTATCGACTAATCCTTCGCGAATTAGCATCACATTTTTCTAAGGGTTATGCCAACAAAAATACAAAATGAATCCAATAAACCCTTCTAGGAGGAAGGCCAAAAATACATGGAAAAAAATATATAAAAAGGGATGACTTCCAGTTGGGTGGAGCTAATGAGAGCATTTTCAAAACATGTCCGAAATGATGAGAGCAATGTGGGTTTATCATTTTGTTAATATAAGAGGAACTTTGTTACAACTAAGGCCTTACACGCATAGCACTAAAATTGCATGAACCTGCTGCTGAATATTCTCACAACGTTCAGCGTTTTATGTTTGCACAAAATTGTGAGTTTTCATGTATGTCAAGGGTGTTAAAATGCATTCAAAAACAAAGTCAATGGGGGCTCTATAAAGCTGACATGCCACGCCCAAGCGGGATTTCAAAAATAATTACTAGCTTAAATATGGGTCCAAAGTTTTGAGTTTTTCATGCATCCTAAAGTCCTCAAACCCGTTTGTAAAATGAAAATGAATGCACATAATCCAAAATGGTTGAATTTCTCTCAAGCAAAAAAATATCCAAATGTTTATATTAGCTTGTTAAGATGAGAGCAATGATCGCACCAAATTTCATGGAAACCAAAGAAACTTTATCCCAACCCTGGCGTGCGTTTGGGGGTGCTATGGAGCCTGCTGGCCACGCCCTTGCCCGATCACTATAGAACTTAAAACATTTCACCGGTTCTGACATTTGCTGATTGCAGAGCTGTATAGTAACTAAGTAGAACTACTTCACTACTCTACTTAAGTATTAAAAGGCTGTATCTGTACTCTACTTGTATTATTTTTTCTCCTACTTCCACTTTTACTTGAGTACATATTTTCGATGAATTAAATACTTTTACTCCGATAGATTTTGTATGTGCTGCATCGTTACTCGTTACTGTTACATTAGTTATGTACGCTAATAACATAAGAAATCCCCGAGATCGCGTCATGTTTCTTTTCATTACGGTTGCCCGTTCAGAAGTCAGAGACGATGTACGTTTGTACTCTTTCTATTTAGCCATTGTTGCAGCAGAGTAACGTATTCCGGAGTTGTTCCAGTCTGCAGTGAGTCCTGAATGGTAACCGTTTGACCCTGTGATGTGAAGCTGCTAGTTTATCTGGATGTTGTTGCTAGCTTGCTAACTTTGTAGCTACATCACACATGTTACTAGCTAGTGTGTGATACATTTTTGGGGGCTTTAATCGTTAGTGTGCTGGAGAAGATGTTCATTTTACTTGCACAGTGTGATAATTGTACATTTTATTTCAGTATTTGTTAATATTTGTTATTTTTAATATAATTAATATTTGTTAATTCCTTTGGCTACAGCCTGGCTAAACATTTGACAGAATATAAACATTGTATTCAAACTTTTGACTGCTTTCTTGAATAACAATACTTGTACTTTTACTTTCAGTACTTGAGTAGTACATTTTGAAATAAACTACTTGCAATACTTAAGTACAAAAAATGTTGAATACTCTAGTACTTCTACTTAAGTGTGGTGCTTAAAGAGCACTTCTACTTCTACTCAAGTCACTTTTTTGATAGAGCACTTGTACTTTTACTCGAGTATAGTTCTCTAGTACTTTATACAGTACTTTATACAGCTCTGGCTGATTATCACAAGTTTTCAAGCATCCTAAGCAGACAGCTCACAGCAGCCATCGACACACTGAGAACAAAAAGTATGTATTACAAAATGTTGTCACACACGTAATTGTCACAAATAAAAGTGATCGGAGTATGATTACTGCAATTTTGACAAACTTAAACACACAATATATGTCTATCGCTCAGGGTCTCTCTATCTAATCAAATCAATAACAAAAGAGACTGATGATGTTTTGAAGTTTCGTTGGGCTGGGACTCTATGTGGATTCGGCGGGGGTCATCCCGGTGGCGGTGCACTCACCGGAGGGGCAGCGCTGCAGGAGGGACGCAGGGGTGTCCACTGGTGAGCGTGTGACTCCGCTAACACAAACAACTGTTTCTGATTTTTGCAATGTTAATCACCAGACTCTTCGAATAAAACATAGGAATCCAGTCTTTAAACGGCACAGAACTAACAAAATATTTCACACATTAAATCAGGCAAGGGTAGTTTGGGATCCGTTGTCAAAAGTAAAGGGACTATTTGGCGGACACTAAAATATACGCAGTATGAAACCAAAACGTGAATAGTTGGAACATTTGCTGTGCAGTTCTAATATTTACTTTCTAGGACTTTCAGAGACATGGTTAACCCATTCTTCCCCTGAGGCTGTTGTAAATATGCCTGGGTATAATGTATTTAGAAGGGACAGAGATAATGGGAGGGGTGGGGGAGTAATAATGTATGTTAGAAACACTTTAAAGTGCACAATGATTAAATGACCAAGTGAAATTGTGTTGGTATGTGTAGGTGTTGACATATCACTTTCTGCAACAATGTCTTTTGTTATAGTGTGTATATATAGAAAGCCCACTGCAAAAAATGATTTTTATGAACAACTTAAACTTCTTCTTAATCACTGTGATAAAACTAAGGAAATTATGTTAATGGGTGATTTTAATATTAATTGGAATGTAATGAGGGAACGAACAACTCTTAAACAAATTACTGACTATTTTAATTCAACACAAATGATAAAAACACCAACCAGAATAACAAACCGTTCGGAAACTCTAATAGATTTGTTATTTACAAACCATGCTGAAAGGATTGGTAAAACATACAATCTCATTACAGGGCTTTCTGATCATAATATTGTATTTGTTTCCCGAAAATTAAGTAAAAAGCGATTTAATTCATCTACATTTAATAACCATTACAATTTTATTCAAAAACATCTACATCAAAATCTTGATATTATTCTAAATGAAGTAAATTGGTCTGAATTGTTTTCTGATAATGATATCGAAACCAATTCTCAGATACTTCACGCTAAAATTACAGATGTTATGGAACCTTTTATAAAAAGAGGAAAAGGTAAAAAAAGGGGAAATCATTTACCCTGGCGGAATAATCACTGCAAAATACTTATAAAAGAAAGAGACATCTTACTCAAAGTGTTTTTAAAATCTGGTCTTACCATTGATAGGCAAAGATTCACTTCCATGAGATATAAAACAACTCAAACTTTACGTAAAGCCAAGGCAAATTTTTTTATGGATGTTATTACAAGTGCAAATGGAAATGGCAAACTAATATGGCAAAATATTAATAAACTAATTGGAAAGCAAAATAAAATGGATAATGATAGATTGGAAATAAAAGTTAACAACAAGCTGATAAATAATCCAAAAGAATTAGCAACTGAATTTAAAATTTTTGTATTAACTCTGTCAACGAAATAACACAAATGTTTAGTCCCTCAGAGTTAGCCTGTAAGCCTATTAACCCTAGACAGCCAGTTTTCAGATTAGAGCAAATAACTGATCTGGAAGTGGCCAACATTATTAAGTTTATAAAACCCTCAAAGGCCAAAGATGCGTATGGCCTTGATACACATTTTTTTAAATTACACAAAGGCATGCTGGTATGCCCGATAACACATCTGATAAATGTATCAATTAAAATGGCAGTTGTTCCATCAGGATGGAAGGTGGCAATAGTATCACCAATTTTTAAATCAGGAGACAAAACAAACATTATCGCCCCATCAGCATCCTCCCTGTTGTATCTAAGGTTGCAGAAAAGTGGATCGCCAAGCTGCTGAATAAACATCTCAACAACGGCCATCCTCTTCTGCATCCCATGCAATTTGGGTTTCGCCAGTACCACTCCACAGAGACAGCAAACTGTGTCTTCATAGTAACAGTGAAATCTTTGCTTGATAAAACCATCTGTGTTGGTGCAGTCTTTTTGGATTTAAAGAAGGCGTTCGATACAGTAGATCATCGAACCCTTCTGTCTAAACTGACTCACTTCAACTTTGCAGAAAATGCACCAGTTTGGTTTCAATCTTACTTGTCTAACAGAAGACAATCTGTGAGTGTTGGTGGCACTAACTCGTCTTACCTTGAATGTTCAGCAGGGGTCCCACAAGGCTCTATTTTGGGACCCGTATTGTTCTCTGTGTATATAAATGATTTGCCAAATGTTTGTCAGACAGTCCACTTCCAAATGTATGCTGATGATGCGGTTATTTTCACACCTGCTAAAAGTACACAGGAAGCAACATCCTCACTTACATCAGCACTGGAGAATATACAGCATTGGCTGCTTGAATCTGGCCTGTTATTGAACAAAATGAAAACTGTTGCTATGATTTTCACAAAAAACCATAAAACTGGAGCGGTCAAATGTGTTCCTGGGGGGAATGGAACTTGACATTGTTGAGAAGTTCAAGTACCTCGGCGTTACACTGGACCCAACACTTTCATTTAAAAAACACATCAAACTTACAGCGAACAGAATAAAATTCAATTTACAAAACTTTAAACAAATCAGATCATCAATGACAATTACTTCTGCTAAAATGTTCCTACATTCAATGATATTTTCACATATAGATTACTGCATCACAACCTGGTCACTCGCTGGAAATACAAATTTAAAACCCATAGAAATGTTATTCAAACAATCTATAAAAATACTGGATCAAAAACCTCTGTCATACCATCAGTGTAATATTTTGGGAAAATACAATATGCTCAATTTTGGAAATTTTATTCATTTTAAAAACTGTTGTCTAATTTATAAAGTTTTTCATGGACTTGCCTTCTCCGCTTCCATTCATTAAACCTAGGTCTGACAGAGGATATTGTACCAGAGCCTCATTTAGAGGAGATATAGAGATCCCGCTTAGAAAAACTACCTTTGGACAAACTGTTCTGTCTATCAGAGGAGGTCACTTTTGGAACAGCATCCCAACAAACATTAGAGAATGTCCAACTTATTGCACATTTAAAAAGCACTTTAAACTATTTCTTAAGAGTTCCCAGTTATGTCATCATTTTGACTAATTTTATTGATGTAATGTAATCTGTCTGAATGTGTGCTAATGTGTTCCTTGTTTGATATTGTATATTGTCATATTCTCACCTATGTATTATCTTGCATGTTGTTGTTTTCCTGCCTCGGGACTACAGGTGAAAATTAGCATTTATGCTATAACCTGGCTCATTTACAGTCTTTACAGAAATGTTAGATTGTTCATTAATGTGCATTGTCCCGAATAAATAAATAAATAAATAAATAAAAAAAAAAAAGTAGTCTGGGATCTTGGCAGATAACCCACACTACGTGACTCAGGCAGAAATAATGTTCAAGGAGTCACAAACAAGTTAATGTTCCAGTTTACTTTGATAAAGTGAAAACACAGAGAGAGCGAGGAGAGAGAGAGCGAGAGAGAGCGAGAGCGAGAGAGAGTCAAAGTTTAAAATAAAAACACAGACAACCCCCTAAAACAAGATCCGGTCTTTTTTATGTCCACAGTGTTAGCATTGCTAAGCCTCTGTCCTGATTGACAGGTTGGTGTGTAGCCAACGCCCTAAAACTTTCCCTGCTATGGCCAGACAATATATTACTGGCATATGTTGTGTACACCAATAATATGACGCAATGACTTCTCTATTTTAGCCTCCCTGCCATCACCTTGCTTAAAATGACAGATTTCTCTGGTTTTGAACATTTTTTGAAACATTTGGGATAATGTAAATACACAGCGCAACAAAATATATTACATAGGTCTACTTAATTTAGACATTTTAATGTGAAAATGTTACATATTATACTTTAAACTGAGTTATACATCTGACAAGTGTGATTAAAAAACAAAGAGTGTAGCTTCCTGTTTGAATAAAGCTGCTACATTTAGCTGTAAGGCTATGTTTTAATTAAAACTTTTAAATATCATTTTACTGCTTTCTTGTGTTATTTGTTCAGGTAACACATTCCATGCTTGCATTGCTCTATACATGACCGTTTGTTTAACATGTCTTTGCTTTTGGTTAAGTAAAGTAACCTCTTGTGGCATGTCTAGTCGCATAGTCATGTATAAAAAAAACACATAATTAATAATTAATTAAATGCAGGTTAACAGTTGCTGCTTGTACAATAATAAAGTTTGCGTTTTGCGTTTGCGCTGTTGTGTCTCCTCTCCAGAGTGCTCAGGCTAAACGAGCCCCCAGCGTATCAAGCCCCATTTTAAAGGTTCCGGGAGATACCATGTTTTAAGTAGCGAAGGGGTGTTTGAGTACTTTAATTAGCTGTACTTGAATGAATTGTTCAAACAAACGATGTTTGATTGTATTAGGTAACATAATGCAAGTAAATTGAGATAACAGTAGAGAAGTAGGAATGTATGTGTGTGTTTTGTTTTTTTTGTATAATTGTTTAGATTAAGTACATTTCAGATTTATCTTGTACTGTGGTAGGGTCGAGATAATGTCAGTGGCAGGCTATATACATATATACATATATATATATATATATATACATATATATACTTTGACTTTTATAAACTTTGACATAAAACGGTCTGTGATTCACTCAACATCCTCTGATCTTAACTATTAAACTATTAGTCAAAGTAACTCATAATTTCAGCTTTTTTCCAACTCAAAAATGAGGTATAATGTCCTTTAAATTAGGTTTATTGACCATGAATTAAATAAAATGTTTTAAAAAAGCGTCAAAAGCACCAAATAAAAGTGCCAAAAATGCCAGAAAAAGTGCCTCACTATCTGCTAGCTGTTTCTCCCCTGAACCAACCCGGTCTCACGGCAGTTCGTGTTATGTCCACGTTATTCTTAATCTATTGATACGTGTTCACTCGTTTTTTACGTGTAAATGTCACGTTATTTTTTACGTGTAAATGTCACATTATTTTCTCGGGGAAAGGACGCCGGGAGGCGGCCGAAAAGGTTGCTCCATAAGGCCGGCGCGGCCGAGGCGTACGCGCTGGGGACGCCCCACAATAACGGGATGGCGGAGATTGGGGTTTTAGGAAAAAATTACAGGGAAAGGGCGCTTTAAAGGCTACGCGGGGAAAGGACTTTAAACGGCGGGAAGCGGCGCCTTAAACGGCGCGGGGAAAGAGGAGCCTTTGGCAGGGAAAAGGCGTCTAAACGCCGGGGAAAGGGCCTTAAACACCGAAGGAACGCCTTTAAACGCGCCGGGAAAGGGGCACCTTAAACACCGGGAAAAGCTTTAAACGGTGGGGAAAAGGCGCCATAAACACCGGCGCCTTAAACACCGAGGAAAGGGCCTTAAAGGACGGGGAAAGGCACTTAAACACCGGGAAGGGTATTTTAAACGCGGGGAAAAGGCTATAAAACACCGGGAAAAGTGCAACACCGGCAGCGCTTAAACACCCGGAAAAGGTGCCTTAAACACGAGGAAAGGGCACCTTAAACACCGGAAAAGGCTTTAAACACGAGAAAGCGCTAAACGCCGGGGAAAAGGCGCCTTAAACACCGGGGAAAAGGCGCCTTAAACACCGGGGAAAGCGCCTTAAACAGAGGAAAGGGCGCCTTAAACACCGGGGAAAAGGCGCCTTAAACACCGGGGAAAAGGCGCCTTAAACACCGGGGAAAAGGCGCCTTAAACACAGAGGAAAGGGCGCCTTAAACACCGGGGAAAGGGCGCCTTAAACACCGGGGAAGCGCCTTAAACACCGGGAAAAAGGCGCCTTAAACGCCGAGGAGGGCGGGGGCTGACGTTATAAACCGGGAAAGGGCGCCTTAAACACCGGGGGAGCTTAAACGACAAGGGCAGCCTTAAACACCGGGAAAGGGCGCTTTAACCAGCGGGAAAGCGCCTGAAAACAGCAACGGGGAAAAGCGCTTTAAACACCGGGGAAAGGGCCTTAAACGGCGGGAAAAGGGCCTTTAAACACCGGGGAAAGCGCCTTTAAACACCCGGGGAAAAGCGTTTTAAACACAGAGCGGGCACCTAAACACCGGGGAAAGGGCGCCTTAAACACCGGGGAAAAGGCGCCTTAAACACCGGGGAAAAGGCGCCTTAAACACCGGGGAAAAGGCGCCTTAAACACCGGGGAAAAGGCGCCTTAAACACCGGGGAAAGGGCGCCTTAAACACCGGGGAAAGGGCGCCTTAAACACAGAGAAAGGGACCTTAAACACCAGAAAGAAGAGCGAAACACCGAAAAGCGTTAAACACCGGGAAAAGTATTAAACGCCGGGAAAGGGCTTTAAACACCGGGAAAGTGCGCTTTAAACGGGGGAAAAGGCTTTAAACGGTATGGGGAAAAGGCGCCTTAAACTGCAGGAAAAGGTGCTTTAAACACCGGGGAAAAGGCCCACACATAAACACCGGGGAAAGGCTTAAACGCGGGGGAAAGGGTACCTTAAACTACCGGGAAAGGGCCTTTAAACATACCGGAAAGGCGCTTTTAAACCTCGGGAAAGGGCCTCCTTAAACACCGGGAAAGGGCACCCTTATAAACTACCGAAAAAGGCCTATAAACACCAGAGGAAAAAGTGTAAACACCGGAAAAGTGTTAATCAGAGGAAAGAAAGGAAGGAAACAAGAGAAAGGCCTAGAAACGCGAGGGCAACCGTAACACCGGGGAAAAGGCGCACCCCTTAAACACAGACGAAAGGGCATATGCGGCGGGAAAAGTAAACACGGAAAGGCGAATTTTAAACGGGAAAAGGAGCTGTAAACACCGGGAAAGGTATAACGCCGGGGAAAAATGTAAACAACGAAAAGAAGATTTAAAACCGAAAGGGCCTTTTAAACGAACGGGTAACGGAAAAGGGTATTTAAACACAGAGGAAAGGCTGTAACCCTTACCGGAAAGAGGGAAATTATCCCCGGGCGTAGGAAGGCGTATAAACACCGGGAAAAGGCGTTTAAACCTACCTGGGGAAAGGGAAAAACCGGAAAGACCTTAAGATGGGAAAAGAGCGTAATAAACACCGAAGGTATGTAAACACAAGAAACAGCCTTAAACTACCGGGAAAGGTTATAAGAAGTAAACACCGGGAAAAGGGTTTATAACACCGGGAAAAAGGCGCTCTAAACACCGGGAAAGGGCACTAAACACCGGGAAAGGGCACCTTAAACACCGGGCGCCAAACACCGAAAAGGCCTGTAAACACCGGGGAAAGGTGCTTAAACTACAAAAAGAGTATGCTTAGCCGGAAAGGGCAATAAACCACCGGAAAAGGCAATAAACCAGAGGAAAGACATAAACCGGGAAAGGCGTATGCATGGGAAATTATGAACGCAGGAAGGGCAAACGCTTCGGGGAAAAGGCAGCAAACTACCGAATTAAAGTAAACACGGAAAGTATGTATAAACACCGGAAAAGAAACACCGGAAAGGCGCAGCACGGAAAAGAAACACAGAGGAAACTTAAACACCGGAAAAGGCCTTAAACACCGAGAAAGGGCACCTTAAACACCACAGGAAAAATATGAAACACAGGAAGCACCGTTTAACTTACCGGGAAAAGGACCTTAAGCGACACGGGGGAAAAGGGCTGTAAACACACCCCGGGAAAATGCTCGCGCCGGAGAAACCTTAAACCTGGAAAAAGCACCTTAAACACCGGAAAGGGAACTGTAAACCGCCCGGGGAAAAGAGCGTTCTCTTAAACGCAAGGGAAAGGCATGCCTTTAAACGCCGGGAAAGGAGCGCCTTAAACGCCGAAAGGGCACCTTTGCCAAACGACCGTGGCGGTACCAAACACCGGGGAAAAGGCTTACCAACACAGAGGAAAGGGCTGCCTTTAAACACCGAGATGAGTGTCTAAACAACCGGGAAAAAGGCGCTTAAACACCGGGAAAAAGGCCTTTAAACGCCGGGGAAAAGTGGCGCCTTTAAACACCGGGAAAGGGCGCTTAAACACCGGGAAAGAGCGCCTTAAACTTACCGGGAAAGGGCACCTAAAACACCACAGGGAGGCTTTAAACACTGGGAATGAACACTGGGTGGCTTTAAATGGGAAGTGGAATTGGGAAGGAATATAGAGGGAAATACAGAGTGGAAAGGAAGAATGGAAGGAATGGAATAAGGAAAAGGAATGGGGAAAGAAGGAATTGGAAGGAAAGGAACATAGTGGAAGAAGGACGAAGAACATAGAGAAAGGAATGAATGGAATGAACACTGGAAGGAATGGTGGAAGGAAGGAATAATGGAATAAGAAAGGAAGAAATATGGAATGGAAGACCGAACACAGGAACACTGGAATCGAACACACGAACACACACACGAACACAGTGGCGGAACACGGAAGACCAGAACACACGAACACTGAACATGGAACACCGGGGAACAGAGGAAAGGACCACACAGAGGAACACGAACGGAACACTGGAAAAGACAGAACACAACCGAACACAGAGGAACACAGGAGGAACACCGAACACACGGAAGACCGAACGCCGGAAAGAACGGAACACAGTGGCGAACACTGGGAGGCAGGAACACAGTGGAACACTGGGTGGCGAACAAAGGTGGCGGAACACGACCGAACGAACGAACGGCCGAACGGCCACACACACAAGGACAACAGCAATGGGACGGAGGCCGACCCACCACCGGACCAACGGCAAGGATTTTGTGATATTAGTCCTATAATTTTGAAAGGGCTAATGGAAGAAGGAAACAGATGAAAAGAAGGAAATGAAGAAAACGTGGAATGGACAAGGAAGAAGAAGATGAAGAATCCCATGAGACCGGGCGGAAGGAATAAATAACGGACACGGAATGAAGAAGAACAAATGGACAATAAAATGGAAGAAGAGGGGTGGAAAGGAAATCTGAAGAGACGGACCAATAGAATATAGAGTCCAAATATGTAAAATAAAAGTGGATGAAGGGTATCTGACCAGAAGGAGCGAAATAATAGATACGCCTAACACAGCAAATAAATATAACACAAAGAAAGATATAGTGGAAATGGACATAACCACGAGCCCCAGATTGAAGAATCTGGAAGATAGAAGGACAAAAATACACATGGACATACATGGAAGGACAAAGAGTGGACACACAGCCAGGGACGACCCAAGAAGGACACAGGAGAAGGAAGAAGGAAGAAGGAAGATGAAATTTATAGCATGACACACAGAAGAGGAAAGGAAGGAACGGAAATGGAATACATAGAAAGGAAGAATGGAAGGAAAGGAATGGTTTAATGGAAGAAGGAATGAATGGAATGGACAATAAATACATAAATACATAGAGGACAGAAGATAAACATGGATGGAGATGGATATTAATAACGGAGAAGGATGAATAGATAGTGGAAGGAATGGTGGCAGCCAGGGACAAGCCTTATTTTACAATCCCCTCTTGTAGAAGCTCTGGTGGATGAGTTTAGATTTTGTTGAATGAATTTATTGAGCGGAGAGGGAGCCTGTTGGCTTGTTAACAGCGCTGGACAGATCATTACTGGCTGGCCTGGAGGTGCTCGGCGCTTCACTGATGCTCGTCCAATACAATGGACTTTCAAAATAAGAGTTCCTCCCTCTTGGCTGCTCCACGTTTGCTTTCATCTCTTCATAAATCGGCTCGTCAGGTACAGTTTGGTCCAAGTGGTTGTTGCGAGTGCTTCTCTCAGTTTTGTTTTTGAAGCAGAATCTCAGAGTTAAGATCACCAAAAGCACCAACACGGCACCGACAACTACACCGACAACTACGCCGACAGCCACTTTCCAAAAGTCTGAGGGTTGTTGGTTCTCTGCGTCTTGTTCAATGCAGAAACCCAGTCCGTTGTTTCTCTGTGTGACTGGTACATTTCCAGCGCTTGGGGCCACCGTGTTGGGAGTAGTCACATTCAGAAATACTTGTGTTTTATTACACCAATACATTGCCGTATCAAAGGATGTAACATTTCTTATTACCAGGGAGTTGTCTGCCTGAGAACCGTAGCGTTTGTCAGATATTTTCTCCTCGCCATTTGTGATATTAACCAGAATCACGAGGACACCATCTCTGTAGCGGCTCCATGTTACATCCCCCTTCTTATGAGGACAGGGAAGAGTAGCCATTGTATTCTGCAGCACATTGACTATAGGTGTGTCTGTGAAGTAAAAAGGAAGCAATGAGTGATATATTTTTGGTGTAACTTTTCTGTCGATGTAGATTGACGTAGTAACGGAAGTGCCCAGTTTGAGACAGACTATATGTGTGAATGACATCAACTAACAGGAAGTTAACACGGGGCCATGGCTGTGTGAAAAGATCAAATGCCCACATAAAAACATCAGAAAACATAAGATTCATGTCCCTTCACTGGATAAATAACTTAGGGTAAAATTATTTCATTATAGTGTTGAGCAGCAACAACAACAACCTAACTGTCACTGAAAAACATTTTTTTAAGATAATTCTTTTTGGCATTTTTAGGGCTTTACTTGACAGGACAGCATAAACTTGATAGGGGAGAGAAAGAGAGGGAATGACATGCAGCAAAGGGTCGCAGGTCAGAGTCCAACCCACGACTGCTGTGGCGAGGACAGAGTCTCTGTACATGGGGTGCCCGCTCCACCAGGTGAGCTACCCAGGCGCCCCTTAACTGAGAAACATTTAAATGCTAATGAAAAAATAAGACAAAAACTTTCATACACATGCACGCACACGCACATGAACAAGCACACACACACACAGACATACACACAACACACAGACATACACACACACACAGACAGACATACACAGACAGAAAGAAGGAAGGAAGGCAAGAATAGGTTGACAAATGTGAGAAGAAAAAACCTAGAAACAGCTGAAAAAAAACTTTCTATAAAAGCAAAAAACTTGTATAAACAGTAGAAGGAAGGAAGACAAGAAAAGGTCCAACGAATGCAACAAAAACATCACATTTGGTATAAAATAAAGGGCTCCGTAAGAAACAATGGTCTGGTAACAACAGCCTTGTAACTGAAATACATTTTGCAAAAAAATCTCACGTACATGTTGCCCCCATTTGAGAAACACCGGTGTAGATCACTGAGATATAAAATGTATTGAGCCCAAAAATATAGATATGATGTTGATAAAAAAGTTGACAAACTAGGTTTTCTCACCGTTCAAGCTGAGACCGAAGCTTCCAGCGGAGGAGGAGGAGATAGAGCGACATCTCTGCAGCCAGCGGACCTCATTAAGTGACATACGACTAAAATACTGTCTTCTTTATATCTGAGGGGAAGTTATGACGAATGAGGTTGTGGTTGGAAATGCAGGTATAGCTGTTATTTTTAACACTGTGTGGCTATTAGATCAGCAGTACATGTGAGGACAATCTGATTTATATCTTGACAACAATTATAGTTTCTTGAAGGCGTCTGAGCATTCCTATGTTCCAACATTTCTGAGAAAAAAAAAAAATGTCACTGAAAATTATGCCCTATGTTCTCACAACCCTATGTTCCCACATTTCCAAGATTTTTTTTTCCAATATTAGGGCCTTTGTTCCCACATTTCCTTTTTCATAATTTTTTATCAGATTTCATCCACCTAACAACGAAAATGTCCTGGAAATGTGGGAACATTGGGCTGTGGGACCATGGGGCTGTGGGAACATAGGACTGTGGGAACATAGGACTGTGGGAACATAGGGCTGTGGGACCATGGGGCTGTGGGACCATGGGGATGTGGGAACATAGGACTGTGGGAACATAGGACTGTAGGAACATAGGGCTGTGGGACCATGGGGATGTGGGAACATAGGACTGTGGGAACATAGGACTGTAGGAACATAGGACTGTGGGAACATAGGACTGTGGGAACATAGGGCTGTGGGAACATAGGGCTGTGGGAACATAGGGCTGTGGGAACATAGGGCTGTGGGAACATAGGGCTGTGGGAACATAGGACTGTGGGAAGATAGGACTGTGGGAACATAGGACTGTAGGAACATAGGACTGTGGGAAGATAGGACTGTGGGAACATAGGACTGTAGGAACATAGGACTGTGGGAACATAGGACTGTAGGAACATAGGACTGTGGGAAGATAGGACTGTAGGAACATAGGACTGTGGGAACATAGGGCTGTGGGAACATAGGGCTGTGGGAACATAGGGCTGTGGGAACATAGGACTGTGGGAACATAGGGCTGTGGGAACATAGGACTGTGGGAAGATAGGACTGTGGGAACATAGGACTGTAGGAACATAGGACTGTGGGAAGATAGGACTGTGGGAACATAGGACTGTGGGAACATAGGACTGTGGGAACATAGGGCTGTGGGAACATAGGACTGTAGGAACATAGGACTGTGGGAACATAGGACTGTGGGAACATAGGGCTGTGGGAACATAGGACTGTAGGAACATAGGACTGTAGGAACATAGGACTGTGGGAACATAGGGCTGTGGGAACATAGGGCTGTGGGAACATAGGACTGTGGGAACATAGGGCTGTGGGAACATAGGACTGTGGGAACATAGGACTGTAGGAACATAGGACTGTGGGAACATAGGGCTGTGGGAACATAGACAAAAACGTGTAAAAGAATTGTCAAAAGAAGTCTATAAATTTGACAACAAGTTCATAGATGACGAGAAGACAACACAAGGGTTAAGTGGAACATTAAGGATATAGACTACAGTTCTAGTGAAATAAAGATGGTAGAAAGCACAAGGAAGGCAACACTAGGTCAAGAAATGTGACAAAAAAAAATTCAAAAAAGCGACAAACTTCAAAAACAGCAAAAAGGTCTATGAAAAAACTCAGGAAATGGAAGAAAATAAAGTCTATATAAAGAGGTACAACAGCCTTGAAACTGAAAACACATTTAAACAAACATTTCAAATGTTTAGATTCCATCCCTTAATTCATTCATTATTATAGTATAATTATTTTATGAATTGTGCATGACATATATTAGCATTTTGTAAAGTATCTCACGTGGCCCCCCAGTCCTTCAAAGTACCCCTAGTGACCCACACACACACACACACACACACACACACACACACACACACAAACACACACACACACACACACAAACACACACACACACACACACACACACACACACACACACACACACACACACACACACAAACACACACACACACACACACACACACACACACACACAAAAAAACACACACACACACACACACACACACACACACACACACACACACACACACACACACACTTTGCTAGAATATTCAACAAAGTTTTGAGAAAACTCCGATTGGACAGATAGTCTAGCTAGCTGTCTGGATTCACCCTGCAGAGATCTGAGGAGCATTTAACCATAGTCCTGTTGTAAAAACTAAATTTGAAATATGTTGGCACTTAATCACACATAATCTTCATCTCAGATGGTTCATAATGGATTAGAGACTGGAAGACAAAATGTTTTAAAGTAACTTCTTAAATTTACTGACAGGAAGATGATGAGGTCACACTGTCAGCTGCCACAAGGAAGATACAGAGAGGCCTATTGAGGTTAACAACTTTAAAAAATAGTCTAACGGATGTTGTACCGTGAGAAAACTAACACCACCTCCTGTCGTCGTGACTCATTTTCAGAAAGTCACAAATTTGGGTTTCTTTGAAATAAATTGTCAAAGAAAATAACGTGGATAATAATAATAATAATAATAATAATAATAATAATAATGACTTGGATTTATATTGCGCTTTTCAAGGTACCCAAGGTCGCTTAACAAATAGGGGGGTTAGGGGTCAAAGGACTTAATGAAAAGAAATGTTTTGAGGTGCTTTTTGAACATGGGTAGGGATGGGGCAGAGTGGACGTGGAGTGGTTGACTGGTCCAGAGTGTGGGAGCATTGGCAGAGATTGGATGGTTCCATTCAACGCTCTTCACAAGTAAGTACACTCTTCATTGAATGTTATAGCATTTGAAAAAAAAAATTGACAAAAGACAAAAGTGAATGATGAGTGATGACAAAAAGTGACAAAAATGTCAGAAAAAGCTTCCAACATAAAAGTTGGAGGAAAAAATCGACAAAAACATTGGAAAAAGTGACGAAAAACTTCAAAAAACAAAATATAATATTAATATTAACAAAATGTCAGGAAAAGTGACAAAAACGTGGGAAAAAGTGACAAGCGTGAAAAATGAAAAAAATGAACTTTTTTTTTTCATTTATTTTACGAGACAACACAAGGGTTAGCAGAGCATTGCTAGGGAGTACAAGTAAGAGGAAGAGAGGCCATCCATTTCTACAGCCCAACTTGGCTCTGTAATGGCTTACAATGAAATTAAGAAGCCCTGGCCCTAATTATGTG
The DNA here is from genome assembly GCF_010015445.1 of Perca fluviatilis. Lineage (NCBI taxonomy): Eukaryota > Metazoa > Chordata > Actinopteri > Perciformes > Percidae > Perca > Perca fluviatilis. The sequence goes on along the minus strand of NC_053112.1, from coordinate 5,688,860 downwards.
TTCCTATAGCTCCCTGTGAAACAGCTGTACAAGGTATACTTAGAGCAGAGGTCTTAAGCCAAGGACCCCTTAACTGAAAGAGAGAGGGCATAAAATCAAGTTGCATATGGGCCTACAATGACCTGTAGGGCCTAAAGTCTTTATACATATCTTTTTTTGCATAGAATACTAAACTATTAAAATGGCCTAATAATTGTTGCCATGATTTTATAAATCATGTTTTAATGTTAAACATACATGTGGCACAGTGAATCCTCAGGATTAACTATCTGTGGATGGCCTTAGTGACTACTATATAAAACAGTCCATTTACCTCACCTATAGGCCAGTAAGCAGTGGGCATTTATATTTGCTAATATGTTGGATTCATGGTAAGACTTTTACATTTTAGCAAACTCTTTCAAAAATTAACAAGAATTTTGGAGGCCCCCCTGCATTGACACTGAGGACCCCCTAGGGGTCCAGGACCCCCTGTTCAAGATGAGAAAAATATATTTTTTTTAAAGCAGACCTAGAAATGGATCAAGTTACGCTGCAGATAAAAACACACATTTCAAAATGCAATAGTTATAACAGATCAGTTAAAGGTAGGTGAGGTGGAACAACATGACAGATATTGGTTACAGTATTTGTACATGTAGGATAGAAGGAAGACTTCATTAATCATTATGTTTTACACATGGGGAGGTTAAGAAGGAGGTGATAACACATTGGGTTATAGGGTGGAAGAAACTCAGGGTTAGTTGAGTCATAGCATTTGAAATAAAAGGTTTAAATGATTTTTAAAACTAAACTTTGACATAAACCAGTCTGTGATTCACTCCACATCCTCTGATCTTAACTATTAATCAAAATAACTCATCATTTCTGCTTATCTCTAGGTATAATGTCATTTAAATTAGGTTTATTGACCATGAATAAAACAAAATGTTTAAAAAAGCACCAAAAGCACCAAATAAAAGCAACACAACAAGCCAAAAATGTCCCCAGAAGGACAACAAGGTCATGGTCACAAAGTATTTTTTTAAAAGGGACAATGCACATTAATCAACATGAATACAGAGTCCAACATGTAAATGTGCCAGATTTAGCCATACAGGGTCATTTTCATCTGCAGTCCCTAGCAGGTTGCTGGCTTAAAACAATAGATACGCTCAACAATACAACAAATACACATAACACAAGAAAGACATAGGCATAGACAAGTAAAATGACACAACCACTATTCCAGATCAGGACAACTGGCAGGTTGATGGCATGACAAAAACACAACACAGTATCATACACAGTAGACACAGGTGAAAGTGCATAGACGCACACATGTACATACTGTAATTACTCCTATACATAGCCATATTCTACTGCTCTTCATACTACTCATCCTGCACTTATTCTTACTACTCTTATAATGTTACCACACTGCAAAATAGCTTTACATACTGTACATATCTGTCTATATGGTTCTACAGAATATCCATATTTCTTCTGTTTTTCTTATTATATATTATGCTAATACACTGCATATACCTATATTATTTTTACTATTAGTATAATGTCACTGCTAATACATTGCACATATCTGTACATGTTGTTCATACCCTGTTCATATTACATAGCCATATTTATTCAGGTCTTATAACAATGCAATATATTTCTTGTCCTTTCTATGCACCACCTGTCTATACTAGTCTATACTTGTATATAGGGATGTCACGAGAACCAATAATACCGACACCTTCCGGTTCTAAAATGACAAAACACAGACGATGCCCATTTTTTGAAGCACCGTAGGCACCGTTAGCGATGATGCCAGTGTTAGCAGCATCGGCTGTGCAGCATCAGCTTTACTGGCTGTGTCTCAATTGTTTTTGCGAGTAACCAACTCTGATACTCTACCTATATAATTCAATGTGAGTACACGAATGTTGAAATTACATAAAATGCCTGTCCCTTGTAGCCGTGATAAATTAGCCTGAAGTCAATGCTTAGCTACCTGTTCAGGAGGAAATTAGCCAACTCTTTCAAATGCAGCTCCAATATTTACCCGGGGGTTTGTAAAGTCTCTGGTCATGCAACTGTTAGAAACACTGTTGTTGTTTTTGCACGGTACCTTTTGAAAAGATGCCTGGAAGTCTGAAATATATCTGGGGACATTTAGTCGTTGCACTATTATCATTCATTGCACTTCAGTATGTTGTTCTATGCTCTATTGCACATGTTTTGTATGTCTTGTTCTAACATTTTGATATTTTTCAAATATTTTAATAAAGAAGTTCATGTTTCAAGTTAAAGTAAATTAAATCCTTTTTTTTACAGTGGTATCGGAATCGGCATCGAGAATCGTCTTATTATACTGGTATTGGCACCAACTACTGAATTTTTGGTATGGTGACACCCCTACTTGAATATCACATTGCACTTTTCTGATTTTTTGCACTTCTGGTTGGACGCAAACTGCATTTTGTTGTCTTTGTACTTGTAGGCCAACTCTGCACAATGACAATAAAGTTGAGTCTAATTAGATCGCATCAACAACACATAAGCACACACAGATACACTACTATAGAGATAAAGACAAACACATAATTCTGTATTATAGCAGCATATTTGATTAGTCAATAACCAATGTTTTATGGATTTGGAGGATTTGGTAGATGTGATGTTCCTTAGTTCTGTGGGTATTCCATGTATGGGCTGCTTGAAAGGAAAAAGCTGACTGTCCAAACTACTTTTTCTACGTGGTATTTTACAATCCCCTCTTGTAGATGCTATGATGGATGAGCTTAGATTTTTTTGAATGAATTTATTGAGCGGAGAGGGAGCCTGTTGGCTTGTTAACAGCGCTGTACAGATCATTACTGGGTGGCCTGGAGGTGCTCGGTGGTTCACTGATGCTCGTCCAGCTGTATGGACTTTCAAAATAAGAGTCCTTCCCTCTCGACTGCTCCTTGTAGGCTTTCATCTCCTCATAAATCGGCTCATCAGTCACACTTTTGTCCAATTTGTTGTTGCGACTGCTTCTCTCCTTTCTATTTTTGAAGCAGAATCTCAGAGTTAAGATCACCAAAAGCATAAACACGGCACCGACAACTACACCGACAACTACACCGACAGCCACTTTCCAAAAGTCTGAAGGTTGTTGGTTCTCTGTGGATCCCAGTCGGTTGTTTCTCTGTGTGACTGGTACATTTCCAGCACTTGGGGCCACCATGTTGGGAGGAGTTATCACTTTCAGAAATGCTTGCTTTTTATTACAAAAATATAATGTTGAATCAAAGGATGTAACCCTTCTTATTACCAGGGAGTTGTCTGCCAGAGAACTGTAGCGTTTGTCAGATATTTTCTCCTCGCCATTTGTGATAGTAACCAGAATCACAAGGTCACCATCTCTGTAGCGGCTCCATGTTACATCCCCCTTCTTATGAGGACAGGGAAGAGTAGCCATTGTGTTCTGCATCACATTAAATATAGGTGTGTCTGTGAAGTAAAATGGAAGCAATGAGTGATATATTTTGGTGAACTTTTCTGTAAATGTTGAATGCTGTAAATGTGAACTCCACAGATTAACCACTGGCGAATAACATTAAGTTATAACTTAACTTTACTGCCTGTTAGTGTACTAACGGAAGTGGGTGGTATTGAGACACAATATATGTGTGAATGACATCAACTAACAGGAAGCTAATACTCCAAGCCAGCCACGGCTGTTTGAAAAGATCAAATGCCCACATAAAAAAATCAGAAAACATAAGATTCATGTCCCTTCACTGGATAAATAATTTAGGGTTAAATGATGTCATTATAGTGTTGAGCAGTGTTTCTCAAAGTTTTATTTTGTGCAATAATGTTCCCCTTTTAAATTGTGTTTTTAAGCCAAGTAGCCCCATAGATGTACTAAACAACAACCTTTTAACTGAAAAACAATGCTAATGAGAAAATGAGACAAAAAAAATTCAGAATTTAACCCACGACCGCTGTGGCGAGGACCGAGCCTCTGTACATGGGGCGCACACTCCACCAGGTGAGCTACCCAGGCACCCCTTAACTTAAAAACATTTAAAACGTTTGCCCCCATTTGAGATAGGTAGATCATTGAGATATAAAATGTATTGAGCCCAAAAATATAGATAGATAGATAGATAGATAGATAGATAGATAGATAGATAGATAGATAAATAGATAGATAGATAGATACTTTGTTCATCCAGAGGGAAATTGTAGGCATCCAGTCGCTTAGACAACCATAACACAACAAGCACACATACTGTATATCTCAAATACATAATAAAATATAGATATGATGCTGATAAAAAAAGCTGAGTAATGAGATTTTTCTCACCGTTCAAGCTGAGACCGAAGCTTCCAGCGAGGAGGAGGAGGAGATAGAGCGACATCTCTGTTGCCAGCGGACCTCGTTGAGTGACATACGACTAAAATACTGTCTTCTTTGCATCTGAGGGGAAGTTATGACGAACGAGGTTGTGGTAGGAAATGCAGGTATAGCTGTTATTTTTAACACTGTGAATATTAGACAGGCAGTAAATGTGGGGATGAGCTGGTTTAGATCTTGAAAACAATAATAGTGCAAATGTTAAATTTCACAATACATTCTCCTTATAGAACCTGTTTATTAAAAAAAAGTATTATTAGATTTTATTCTAAAATTCTAGAAATATTTTCTTCATCCTCAGAATTCAGTCAAAAAAGTCAAATTTGACCATTTTCAAAAAGTTTCTGTCATGGGTACAATGTCGGACTCAAATGCACTACTCCACTCTGCGTAAAAGGAGAGTTTGTTGAACCAAAAAGTCAAACCCCCTTAGGGACAAAGGGGGATACAAAAAGTCAAATGGGCCAGGAAACTGTGGACATAAAAATAATCAGTCAAGCTGGCTGTGCTGTATGAGGAAACAAATTATAGTTGAATAGTATTGTGTGTTTAGTGTGTTTAGTGGAAGAGCACTGTGACAGCTTAGTCAGGCAAAATGAGAAAAGGATACCAGAGGCACGGGAAGTCATTTCCAGCAGGGGGTGCGGGGTGCTGGCGGGGGGAGGGTTTAAATCCGACCTGCGGCCCTTTGCTGCGTGTCATTCCCTCTCTCTCTCCCCCGTTCCTGTCTATCCACTGTCACTATCGAATAAAAAATAATAAAAAGATGAATGACTAGTCCAGCTGAGCAGGCGTCAGGTATGCCTTTCCAGTTCAATAAACCAAGTACTGCCATCTGACTCACACATCACAAGACAGTGTTACAATTAATTAAATCATACCAAAGCGTTGTATGGCTCAAGACTATGGCGATATAGTACTCACTATAAATCACCCAAGCAGAAAGCACAATAGTAATTCTGAAACGTGATTGACTGAAGATACAACAATGCCATCACACAACACAGCTGAGCGCAGGTTGTTAAATAACAGTCACTTAGTCAGCTGCAACTTCACAAACTGCAAAAGCCAACATATAGGCTACTGCACTTGACCACTAAGTCTCACACAGGCCTATAGCAGCATCACAAAATTATGATGCAATACGTCTGATATGCATGGCTTTTCAATAAACTAAACTAAATATGTACATTATCTGGTCACACGGTCACAACAGATTATATTAACCTACTCAATTTACAGATAGCATAATAGCTCTTACCTTTAGAAGTTCTAATTTCTTGTCTTTTTCTTTGCAAAGTCGCAGATCAAATCCTCAAAGTCCAGCTCTAGCAGCTCGCTAAACCCTACTACAGATGCGCTGCTGTGTGTTGGTAACTTTACAGGCAACGCAACAAATGTCTCCGGTGGACAGTGAATATAGAATCCACTCCCGTGGTACCGTTTCACCGTTGTGAAGGTGTCGGGTCAGTGCCTCGTTAGTGAGGGAGCGGGTCTTTCTACCGCCAGATCGTCCCCCCTCCGAGATGCTGGATATTTAGCCGCCGATTCTGAAAGGCTGATATCCCTCTGGGTATAACTTCCTCCCGGACGGTCTCTGTAATCGGTCCCCGTAGTGCAGGGTCTTCAGAGATGATGGTACCTGAGGGGCCATTACCTTGTTCTGTAATGCTGATGACCGTCCGGCCTCATCTTTGTCTTTTTCCACAACAACTTCGCTGAAGTTAACGTTAGCTACCGTTAGCTGTGGCTGAGTGTAGCTGGTAGAAGGCAGCGATTCTTCCAAGCTAACGTTGGCTAGCTCCTCGACATCCTCCTCTTCGTCATCCCAGCTCTTTTTAAAAAGCTATTTATTCGCGGGACATTTTTTATAGCAGCCGCTTCTTTCTCTCCCTTTTCCACACTTTCAATCTCAACCCGTTCTTAGAAAGCTGATCTTGGATCAGTGCGATGTAAACAACCTGCTCTATGCCCACCCACCTTTATCTTTAGCCAATCTACACAGTGCATGCGGCCTTCTCCCAATCATTACATTAAACAACTTTTATTTTATTCTGATTGGATAATTATCACCATAATGATTAATGCCCATTGGGTAATACGGGCTTGATCGCAGTTTGCCAACAAGGGGTGCTGCTGCCAACAAGGGGTGCTGCCGCACCCCCAGCACCCCTACTTCCCGCGCCTATGAAGGATACTGTTGTACATGCAGAAAGCAGCACTGTATGACGGTGGTCAGAGAGCAACAAGAGTGCAGCAACAAAGTTAATATCAGTTTGATATCAGTTTGACCATGAAAGTAAGTTACTTTTCAACCTGTGACGGACAACAGCGGCGCATTGTTCTTTCTGACCATCAGCATAGCTAAAGTCTGTCTAACAGCTGATGAAGAGGGAGTGTGCCGAAAGACTGGGACCAGTCTGTGCACCAACCAGGAGAGGCGAAGTCTAAACCACGGTACTCCTCCAACTTTTAATAAACAAATCAAAATGCTATTAGAGACTGATATATGAATTAATGTATAAGCCAGAAAATTCAGTCTGATGAGAGAAGCCTGTGTGCCTGCTCAACTCGGACCCGTGTACACGTTTATGCTCTTATGATTTTACTTAAATAAATACTTGTTAAACTTTTAAGTCCTCTCCTTGGATTTTAACACGCACAACTCCTCTGAGGGCCGGTCAGTCGAAGGATCAGCTTGGCTGGAGTCCACCAATAAGGCAACAAGCTCAGGAGTTGGTGGGTCCACCAACAAAACACGGGGAGCAAGAGTATCTGGGAAGCCGGGCATCAGCAAAGTCTCTGGGGCATTCTCTGGGGCATCGGTGGAGCGGGGGGGTGGCTAATTGGGCTTAAGCCCCGAATGTTTTGTCAAAAGCCCCAAATCTTTTAGGTTTTTTAAAATAACTTCAACTTTGTTTCATTTACCTCTCTCTGTCTTTGTGACTGGAGCGGCAAAAAATTAAACAACAGCTCCAACCGTGCGTGGTGGCGGACGGTAATGCATCGCGCATCACTCACCTTGTTTGCCAACTGCCAATAAAAACTAACGAAGAAGAATATAAATCTTCTTCTTCGTCGTTAAATTATCATCAGGGGCTGGCGGGCTGTTGTATGTTTCATCTGTGTCGCGAGCTTACTGCCTAACCGGCTTAAGTTATGGATATAACAAAGTTTTTTAAAGTACGGAACAGGAACACTAGTAACCATAGTAACAGACCTCACCGGCCGGAGAGTGATTCAGAAGCAGCGTCAGACGAACCGCGGTCAAGTGGTGCAGGACAGGTTTGGAAATCCGCTGTTGTAACACTTGAGTTAAGGGACTGCAGGGCTCTCAAGTGAGTAAGTACACAATAGCTAATAAGATTTAACGCAATAACCAATGAAAAAAGCAAAGAGCAGCGTACAGACACCTCCCTAAATATTCGCTCATTCAGAGACCAGAGACCCAAACGGGGCTCTGTCTGTCAGACGGTCTGAGATCTACCGTATCAGCAGAGCAATCACGTAATGCACAGCAGATTATGGTGCAGTTCAATTATTTTGTGAAATATATTGACTATTATAACTTTACTTTTCTCAAAATATCACGACTCCTCCTAAACTCAGATAACACATATATTTTGAATGTGCACAAAGTTTTGGACATGAGCAGAAATCTTGCTCAAACAAATCTGAAATATTACAGTCCAGGGGTTTATTAATTCATTAAAATGAATTCATTTATCATTGACGTGAATAATTTTCATATGCACATTTAAGGAGGTTACTTCCTCAACAAAAGATGCAAAAGAAAAGGGAAGAGTAAATGATGCCTCTAGACTACATGTGTGCTGATTCATTAGAAAAGCTGATCTACAGGAGAATAAATAGATGAAAGCAATACAGAATGCCTGAGAGCCTTACTTCCATATATTCCATTATGTTTTTATATTTGGATTATAATCTATGTTTACCTTTTTACATAAAGATTTCCAGCATGAATTTATTCAAAAAAAGGTATAAATAGGTGCATACAAATTCACCAGAATGCAGGAAATGAAGAGTTTAATGCTAAAAAATTTCTGGGGGAGGACCCCCATACCCCCCCAAATCATAAGTCACCATGCGAAAATTGAATAAATACTTTGTATTTGGTTGAATTGTCAGTGCCATGTGACAAATCTTTTGTTGTGTAAATCTGAGCAATTATTAATAATAACAAAAACACTTATAATAATATTAATGAAACACTCCTATTCCTTTGCATCCTTATGCATTCTATTATCTCAAACAGCCTGAAAAATAGTGCATTTAGCTGACGTAATTGGGAAAAAAATCTCCACCGGGGGAGCATGCCCCCGGAGCCCCCTAGGTTTGGGCTAAGCCCCGAATGTTTATATCGTCTGGCTCCGCCCCTGCTCTGGGGTGCCGAAACTCAGCAACGTCACTGGGTCGCCCGTAAGCGAACAAACTTGGAGAGCAGTCGACGTGGACTCTGGGAGGATGGTCAGCGTAGACTCTGGACAGCTGGACGTCAGCGGAGGCTCAGGAACACCAGTCAACTCTGGAGCTCTGGCTTGCTGGACAGCGCCAAGGGCTCTGGTCCGCTGCACAACACCGAGGGCTGAAGCTCTGGAGGACTGGTCATCAGCTGAGGCTCTTGAAGGCGGGTCCGCTGAGACTCTGGAAAGCCGCACATCAGCTGGAGTTCTGGACCGCTGCACTTCAGCTTGGATTCTGGAAAGCTGCACCTCAGGGTGGTTTCTGGAAGACTGCACATCAGCTCGGACTCTGGAAAGCGGACATTTCCAAATGCCTTCCTGCAGTTGCTTAATAAAAGCTTTCCACACAAACAAACATAAATGTGTCATTAGTATGAGAAAAAAACAAGATTCTGTTTCAGCTGTGTCACAACTGTGTCAGATGCGGGCCGGGCTCGGACAGAAAAATGTGGCCCGATCCGCACTCTAATTTGGATCGATCCGACCACCTATTAGTTCCCATCAACTCAGAGTCAGCTAACTCCTGCTTTTTGAAATGGGGCCCAGGTTGTGTTCACTGAGTCTGTACTTGGTCAAGGTAGTTCTTTGTGTCTTTCCAGTCAGTGTGGTCAGGTACTCTGCCATTGTTGACTCAGCAATCCTTTTACTGAGTTTTCAGAAAAGACTGCTTCAGGCTATTGAAGTTGGCCCTCTGCCAGGTACTTCCAAGTGTGGAGGCTACCCCAGAGGGAGGGAGCGGCGTAGCCTCAGTCAGAGGTGGGTAGTAACGAGTTACATTTACTCCGTTACATTTACTTGAGTAAGTTTTTGAAAAGAATTATACTTCTAGGAGTAGTTTTAAATCTCTATACTTTTTACTTTTACTTGAGTAGATTTGTGAAGAAGAAACTGTACTCTTACTCCGCTACATTAGGCTACAATGAGCTCGTTACTTTTCTTTTTACCTCTTTGGTATTCTACGCATCATTGTTTTTATCCCCCGCGTTCGCCTCATTTTAATGTTTTATTTTGACAGAGAGGGAGAGACTTCCGCTAAAGGCTCTACCACGTGACTGTGTTTCACCAATCAAACATAGTTGTGCAGTCTCGTCTCGTCACCATACTCAAACTCAGCGGCGAGATGGGTTAGCTTTACAGTCGCAGCAAAACAAAAATGACAATGCCAGAATCAACCGTCGGCAATGCAGACAAAGACGAGGAGGAACAGCCCAGAGGCCAGATCAACATGCCCTGGATCTCTTTCAGTTACCCGGCTTCACCTCGCCTAACAACCGCGGTCCCGCAAGCTGTGTCATGACGGTGGTTAACTACTTCAATCAAGCATCAGGGTTTCCCAATCCAGCACAACATGACCAATAGCCACATATTTTACATAAGAAGAGCAAACTATAATTCTACATAAATATGAAGAACACAGACAAGTTTTTACAGACAAAACGCAATACAGTCGCTGCTTCCTAAAACAGGAGGACAGCTGGCAAACAAAAAAATAGCCGACGCTGTAGATGCGTAAATCACAACTCTTATCAATATCGCTTCCCCATCAGTCAGGCACAAGATCTGACCATAATTACACTTGTACTTTCCATAAACTGCCGTTGCTTTAGCCTTTTTCAGTTGCAACCCTGGCAGAGGTAGCGATCGTGAGAGCAAATAAAAAATATAAAAAACATAATTCAAACCGTCGTGCGCATTACACACGGCAAATATACCCATCAGGGAATGTTAACGGGGCTGTCGGTCACTAAATGTTTTTTGTATGAGCGCACCGAGCTCCGCCTCATTCTAAGAACGGTGACGCCGTTATCAGTGGAGTATTGATTGGTCAGTAGGCGGTGCTTTTACACCGGTTGATCTCTGATCTCCAACTTAACCTGCTCCCGACCAGGTTAGGTGTCCAGCATGAGTTACCACGGCGATTGAACCAGATAACAAGTGATCCACCTTTGTGATTGAAAGCATGTTTACCTTAGTAAAAGTACCAAACAGCAGCTACATTACCTTGTTCTAGTTCTGCCTGCAGAGCCTGGTAAAAAAAAGTGTAAAGGTTTGGAAATTTGTGTTACTTGTGCTTATTTATTTTTTATGTATTATTATTTTATTGATTTTATTTTTTAAGTACTTTAATTTACCTGGATTATTTTAATTTAAGCTATTTTGTAATTAATTAATTAATTTAAATTTATTTAATTGATTGGATGGAACTATAATGTGCCTAAATATGATTATTTTGTATTTTTGTCCATCTGATTGAATGCTTGTGTTAAAAAATAAATCAGATGTTACTCAACAGTTACTCAGTACTCAAGTAATTATTTTGATGACTACTTTTTACTTTTACTTGAGTCATATTATTTTGAAGTAACAGTACTTTTACTTGAGTACAATTTTTGGCTACTCTACCCACCTCTGGCCTCAGTACTACGGAGGCAGGAGAATCCACGTTTGCCTCTAAAGTTAAGAGAGTACTTATAATGGATCCCTATAAGTGATATAATATAATATTATATAGAAAACAGAATAAATAACGTATAGTATGAAAGCAAATACATATAAAGTCATGGAAATATAAAACTCATGCAGCAATGGTATATATGGCTAATATATGAAAGAAAAATCACACATCAGTATGCTAGATAAAACCTTTCCACTACAGTTTCTTACAACCATATTGCCCCAAAATAACTTGGATGGATGTACGTTGTTTGGAACCAATGCAACATCCCTTGCATATAAAATTAATGATAACTTCCATTAAATTTTGGTTGTTTTATTCAATTTCATACCATTTGACATAAAATGTTTAAATGGTTTTAAAACAGCATCCTGTATAAACTTTGACATGAACCAGTCTGTGATTCACTCAAGTCCTCTGATCTTAAAGGTCCCACAACTTAACTATTAGTCAAAATAACTCATAATTTCTTCTTTTTTCCAACTCAAAAATTCGGTATAATGTCATTTAAATTAGGTTTACTGATTAATACCAAATGTTTACAAAAGCCTCAAAAGCACCAAATAAAAGCCACAAAAATGCCAGCAAAAGCGCCAGAAAAAGTTCATTTTAAATTTTTTGTCCCCAGAAGGACAACAAGTTCATGGTCACAAAGGGTTGATTGTTGGCTTGTTAACAGCGCTGTACAGATTATTACTGGGTTGTGTGGAGGTGCTCTGTGGTTCACTGATGCTCGTCCAGTAGTTTAAAAATAAGAGTTCCTCCCTCTTGGCTGCTCCTTGAAGGATTTCATCTCCTCATAAATCGGCTCGTCGGTTACAGTTTGGTCCAAGTTGTTGTTGCGAGTGCTTCTCTCCGTTCTGTTTTTGAAGAAGAATCTCAGAGTTAAGATCACCAAAAGCACCAACACGGCACCGACAACTACACCGACAACTACACAGACAGCCACTTTCCAAAAGTCTGAGGGTTGTTGGTTCTCTGCGTCCGGTTCCATGCTGAAACCCAGTCGGTTGTTTCTCTGTGTGACTGGTACATTTCCAGCACTTGGGGCCACCGTGTTGGGAGGAGTTATCACATTCAGAAATACTTGTGTTTTATTACACAAATACAATGTTGAATCAAAAGATGTAACATTTCGTATTACCAGGGAGTTGTCTGCCAGAGAACTGTAGCGTTTGACAGATCTTTTCCCCTTGCCATTTGTGATAGTAACCAGAATCACAAGGTCACCATGTCTGTAGCGGCTCCATGTTACATCCCCCTTCTTATGAGGACAGGGAAGAGTAGCCATGGTGTTCTGCAGCACATTAAATATAGGTGTGTCTGTGAAGTAAAAAGGAAGCAATGAGTGATATATTTTTGGTATAACTCCACAGATTAACCACTGGCGAATAACATTAAGTTGTAACTTAACATTACTGCCTGTTAGTGCACTAACGGAAGTGTGCGGTATTGAGACACAATATATGTGTGAATCACATCAACTAACAGGAAGCTAACACCATGGCTGTTTGAAAAGAACAAATGCCCACATAAAAGAAATTCAGAAAACATAAGATTCATGTCCCTTCACTGGATAAATAACTTAGGGTTAAATTATGTCATTATAGTGCTGAGTAGTGTTTGTCAAACTTTTATTTTTTACAATAATGTTCCCCTTTTGAATTATGTTTTTGAGCCAAGTACCCCCATAGATTTACTAAACAACAGCCTTGTAACTGAAAAACAATGCTAATGAAAAAAATGAGACAAAAACTATTTTATTGGTGGCATTTTTAGGCACTTGAAAGGGGAGAGAGAGAGAGGGGGAATGACATGCAGTAAAGGGTCGCAGGTCAGAATTGAACCTGCGACAGCTGTGGAGAGGACTGAGCCTCTGTACATAGGGTGCATGCTCCACCAAGTGAGCTACCCAGGTGCCACGTAACTGAAAAACATTTAAATGCTAATGAAAAAATGAGACAAAAACTTTATTTTAAACGGTAGAAGGAAGGAAGGCAAGAATAGGTCAAAAAAACTTTGTATAAAGCAAAAAAAAAGTAGTAGGAAGGAAGACACGAAAAGGTCCAAAAGAAGGCCACAAAAACATAAAATTTTTGGAATAAAAGAAAGGGCTCCGTAAGGAACAATGGTCTGGTAACTGAAATACATTTTGCAAAAAAATCTCAGGTACATTTGCCCCCATTTTAGAAACACCGGTGCAGATCAAAAGTAAATGTATTGAGCCCAAAAATTTAGCTAGCTAGATAGATAGATACAGTGCCTTGCGAAAGTATTCGGCCCCCTTGAACGTTTCGACCTTTTGCCACATTTCAGGCCTCAAACATAAAGATATAAAACTGTAATTTTTTGTAAAGAATCAACAACAAGTGGGTCCCAATTATGAAGTGGAACGCAATTCATTGGCTATTTCAAACTTTTTTAACAAATAAAAACTGAAAAAGTGGGCGTGCAAAATTATTCAGCCCCTTTACTTTCAGTGCAGCAAACTCTCTCCAGAAGTTCAGTGAGGATCTCTGAATGATCCAATGTTGACCTAAATGACTAATGATGATAAATAGAATCCAGCTGTGTGTAATCAAGTCTCCGTATAAATGCACCTGCTCTGTGATAGTCTCAGAGGTCCGTGTAAAGCGCAGAGAGCATCATGAAGAACAAGGAACACACCAGGCAGGTCTGAGATACTGTTGTGGAGAAGTTTAAAGCCGGATTTGGATACAAAAAGATTTCCCAAGCTTTAAACATCCCAAGGAGCACTGTGCAAGCGATAATATTGAAATGGAAGGAGTATCAGACCATTACAAATCTACGAAGACCCGGCCGTCCCTCTAAACTTTCAGCTCAGACTGATCAGAGATGCAGCCAAGAGGCCCATGATCACTCTGGATGAACTGCAGAGATCTACAGCTGAGGTGGGAGACTCTGTCCATAGGACAACAATCAGTCGTATACTGCACAAATCTGGCCTTTATGGAAGAGTGGCAAGAAGAAAGCCATTTCTTAAAGATATCCATAAAAAAGTGTCGTTTAAAGTTTGCCAAAAGCCACCTGGGAGACACACCAAACATGTGGAAGAAGGTGCTGTGGTCAGATGAAACCAAAATCGAACTTTTTGGCAACAATGCAAAACGTTATGTTTGGCGTAAAAAAGCAACACAGCTCATCACCCTGAACACACCATCCCCACTGTCAAACATGGTGGTGGCAGCATCATGGTTTGGGCCCGCTTTTTCTTCAGCAGGGACAGGGAAGATGGTTAAAATTGATGGGAAGATGGATGGAGCCAAATACAGGACCATTCTGGAAGAAAACCTGATGGAGTCTGCAAAAGACCTGAGACTGGGACGGAGATTTGTCTTCCAACAAGACAATGATCCAAAACATAAAGCAAAATCTACAATGGAATGGTTCACAAATAAACATATCCAGGTGTTAGAATGGCCAAGTCAAAGTCCAGACCTGAATCCAATCGAGAATCTGTGGAAAGAACTGAAAACTGCTGTTCACAAACGCTCTCCATCCAACCTCACTGAGCTCGAGCTGTTTTGCAAGGAGGAATGGGCAAAATGTCAGTCTCTCGATGTGCAAAACTGATAGAGACATACCCCAAGCGACTTACAGCTGTAATCGGCGCAAAAGGGTGCGCTACAAAGTATTAACTTAAGGGGGCTGAAAAATTTTGCACGCCCAATATTTCAGTTTTTATTTGTTTAAAAGGTTTGAAATATCGTATAAATTTCGTTCCACTTCATGATTGTGTTCCACTTGTTGTTGATTCTTCACAAAAAATTACAGTTTTATATCTTTATGTTTGAGGCCTGAAATGTGGCAAAAGGTCGAAAAGTTCAAGGGGGCCGAATACTTTCGCAAGGCACTGTAGATAGATAGGACATTTTACTTATCCAGTAGCTTAGACAACCATAACACAACAAACACACATACTGTATATCTCACATACATAAAAAAATATAGATATGATGTTAATAAAAAAAGATGACTAATGCAGCAAAGGGTTGCAGGTCAGAATTGAACCCACGACCGCTGTGGCGAAGACCAAGCCTGTACATGGGGCGCACGCTCCACCAGGTGTGCTACCCAGGTCGACAAATGTGAGAAGAAAAAACTTAGAAAAAAGCTGAAAGAAAACTTTGTATAAAGTGACAAACATAAAAAAATAAAAATAAATAAGGAAATGAAAGGAAATCAAGAAAAGGTCCAAAGAAGTCCACCACAACATCACATTTTTGGTATAAAATAAAGGGCTCCATAAGGAACAATGGTCTGGTAACAACAGCCTTGTAACTGAAATACATTTTGCAAAAAAATCTCACGTACATGTTGCCCCTATTTGAGAAACACTGGCGTAGATCATTGAGATATAAAATGTATTCAGCCCAAAAATATAGATATGATGTTGATAAAAAGACTGGTAAATTAGATTTTCTCACCGTTCAAGCTGAGACCGAAGCTTCCAGCGAGGAGGAGGAGGAGATAGAGCGACATCTCTGCAGCCGGCGGACCTCGTTGAGTGACATACGACTAAAATACTGTCTTCTTCGCATGTGAGGGGAAGTTCTGACGAACGAGGTTGTGGTAGGAAATGCAGGTATAGCTGTTATATTTAACTCTGTGGCGATTAGACCAGCAGTACTGCCCTGCAAAGAGTGTGAAACTGAGAAAAATGAATTTAAAGTTTTTGTTTTGTCCAGACAAAAGTATTATAGGTAGGACTCCCAAAATTTGACAACTAGTTGCTATAATGAAGAATGTTTGTGTCCAGAAAATCTTGAGTTCAAAATTGACCTTTGACCCTTGTTTGGCAGTTTCTTCAGTACTCTGTCTCTGTATCATGTGCCAAAAACAAGGAATCATGCAAAGGCAAAAGGCAGTAACTGACACATAATCAATATTTGCTTGCTGTTCACCATACTAAAATCCATTTTAAGAACACCTAACCAAGGTCTAGTCATCATGGTATTTGTTTTAAATTATGTAGATGACCTTTGGTTGTTCCTATTTAGTGCTATAATGATCAGGATAGTGTGGCAACAAACTAAAGTATCGATCTCATTATACTGGTATTGATCAATATCAATACCAACGTTGGTATCGATAGTATCGATATTTGGATTAGAGGATGGATACCCGAACTGCCGGGTTCGGACAGATATTTACAAATGATGTTGGGGTTCAGGTTGGGCTCTGTCACATCAGCGCGTTAAGGCAATAAGTTTCCTGTTATTTTCTTTATTCATCTTGCAAGTAGAAGGTGACAGTTTAACAGAGTGAAAGTGTGTCAGCGAACAAAGAAACTTCAGGGTTTTTATGGGTGAGCATGCAGAGGGAGGGACTGTATTTCTTGTCGACTCAGCAATCCTTTTACTGCTGAGTCTGAGCTTTTCAGAAAGACAGCTTCAGGCTATTGAAGTTGGCCCTCTGCCAGGTACTTCCAAGTGTGGAGGCTACACAAGAGGGAGGGAGCCGCGTAGCCTCAGTACTATGGAGGCAGGAGAATCTACGATCGCCTCTTAAGATAAGAGAGTACTTATAACGGATCCCTATAACTGATATATTATAATATAGAAAACAGAGTAAATATCGTATAGTATGAAAGTAAATACATATAAAGTCTTGAAAATATAAAACCCATGTAGCAATGCCTAATATATGAATGTCATTTAAATTAGGCATATAGACCATGAATAAAACAAAAAGTTTAAAAAGGCATCAAATGCACCAAATAAAAGTGATAAAAATGCCAGAAAAAGCACAAAAAAAAATTTCATTTTAATTTTTTTTCCCAAGAAGGACAACAAGTTCATGGTCACAAAGGGTTAATTGTTGGCTTGTTAACAGCGCTGGACAGATTATTACTGGGTGGCGTGGAGGTGCTCGGCGGTTCACTGATGCTCGTCCAGTAGAATGGACTTTCAAAATAAAGGTCCCTCCTTCTTGGCTGCTCCACATTGGCTTTCATCTCTTCATAAATCGGCTCGTCAAGTACACTTTTGTCCAAGTTGTTGTTGCTTCTCTCCATTCTGTTTTTGAAGCAGAATCTCAGAGTTAAGATCACCAAAAGCACCAACATGGCACCGACAACTACACCGACGACACCGACGACTACACCGACAGCCACGTTCCAAAAGTCTGAAGGTTGTTGGTTCTCTGTGAAACTCAGTCCATTGTTTCTCTGTGTGACTGGTACATTTCCAGCGCTTGGGGCCACCACGTTGGGAGGAGTTATCACTTTCAGAAATACTTGTGTTTCATTACACCGATACATTGCCGTATCAAAGGGTGCAACATTTATTATCACTAGGGAGTTGTCTGTCTGAGAACCGTAGCGTTAGTCAGATGTTTTCTCTGCGCCATTTGTGATAGTAACCAGAATCACGAGGTCACCATCTCTGTAGCGGCTCCATGTTACATCCCCCTTCTTATGAGGACAGGGAAGAGTAGCCTTTCTGTTCTGTCGCACATTAAATATAGGTATGTCTGTGAAGTAAAAAGGAAGCAATGAGTGATATATTTTTGGTGTTGAAGAGCGCGGTTTGAGAAACACTATATGTGAATGACATCAACTGACAGGAAGTTAACATGGTGGCCATTGCAATTCCATTGAAAAGGTCAAATGCCCAAATTAAAACAAATCTGAAAACATAAGATTCATGTCCCTTCACTGGATAAATAAAGGATTAGATGATTTCATTATAGTGTTGAGCAGTGTTTCTCAAACTTTTTTACAATAATTGTGTTTTTAAGCCAAGTACCATCATAGATTTACTAAAGTATAGATTTTAAGATTCATTTTTTGGGGGCATTTTTAGGCATTTACTTAACAGAAAAGCTTAGACTTGAAAGGGGAGAGGGAGAGGGCGAATGACAAGCAGCAAAGGGTTGCAAGTCAGAATTGAACCCACGACCGCTGTGGCGAGGACCAAGCCTGTACATGGGGCGCACGCTCCACCAGGTGTACTACCCAGGTCGACAAATGTGAGAAGAAAAAAACTTAGAAAAAAGCTGAAAGAAACTTTGTATAAAGTGACAAACATTTAAAAAAAGAAAAAGTAGAAGAAAGGAAATCAAGAAAAGGTCCAAAGAAGGCCACCACATCACATTTTGGTATAAAATAAAGGGCTCCATAAGGAACAATGGTCTGGTAACAACAGCCTTGTAACTGAAATACATTTTGCAAAAAAATCTCACGTACATGTTGCCCCCATTTGAGAAACACCGGTGTAGATGATTGAGATATAAAATGTATTGAGCCCAAAAATATAGATATGATGTTGATAAAAAGGCTGGTAAATTAGATTTTCTCACCGTTCAAGCTGAGACCGAAGCTTCCAGCGAGGAGGAGGAGGAGATAGAGCGACATCTCTGCAGCCAGCGGACCTCGTTAAGTGACATACGACTAAAATACTGTCTTCTTTATATCTGAGGGGAAGTTATGACGAACGAGGTTGTGGTTGGACATGAAAAGTAGCTGTTATTTTTAATACTGTGTGGCTTTTAGATCAGCAGTACATGTGAGGACAAGTTGATTTATATCTTGACAACAATTATAGTTCCTTGAAGGCGTCTGAAATGCGGGAGCTTTCCTATGTTCCCACATTTCAAAGAATACATTTTTTCACTCAATATAAGGCCTTATGTTCTCACATTTCCTTTTTCATAAATTTGTATAAGATTTTATCCCCCAAACCCTAGAAATGTTGTGGGAGGATGGGGCTTGAATTGAAGGGAAATGTAGGAACACAAGACCTAATTTTGAAAATGTCCTAGACATGTGGGAACATTGGGCTGTGGGAACAAAAACGTGTAAAATATTCATCAAAAAAAGTCTATACATTTTGACCCGGGAGGACAACAAGTTCATAGATGACGGGAAGTGAAAAAAACATTTAAACAAATATTTTAAATGTTTAGAATCCATTAATCTCCAGTGTGGGAATTCATTCATTATTATACTAGAATTATTTTATGAATTATGAATGACATATATTATTGAATTAGCATTTTGTAAAATATCTCATGTACCCCCTGAAGTCCTCCAAAGTACCCCTAGGGGAACACAAAAACACACAATATCACACACACACACACACACACACACACACTCACACACACAGAAACACCTTCACACACTCTCACAGACACACACACATGCACAAACACAAACACACACACACACACACACACACATACACAAACAAACACACACACGCCACAAACACACACACACACACACACACACACAAAACAAACACACACACACGCACACCACAAACACACACACACATACACAAACAAACAAACACACACACACACACCACAAACACACACACACACACACACTTTGGATTTTACTAGAATATTTAACAAAGTTTTGAGAAAACTCTGATCGGACAGATAGTCTAGCTAGCTGTCTGGATTTACCCTGCAGAGATCTGAGGAGCAGTTAACCATAGTCCTGTAGAAAAAACTAAATTTGAAATATGTTGGGCACTTATAATCTTCATCTCAGATGGTTCATAATGGATTAGAGACTGGAAGACAAAATGTTTTAAATTAACTTCTTAAATTTACTGACAGGAAGACGATGAGGTGACACCGTCAGCTGCCACAAGGGAAGATACAGAGAGGCCTATTGAGGTTAACACCTTTAAAAAATAAAGTCTAACGGATGGTGTACCGTGAGAAATCTAACACCTTATTTCTTTAACAGAGCAATGACTATACGAGGAAGAAAGGCCGTACATTTCTACAGCCCAACTTGGCTCTGTATCAGTGGTGTAGTCCAATGTATTGTAGTGGGTATACTTACTGTATATATATATATATATATATATATATATATATATATAACCAGAAATGAGGGACCATCTCTCTGGACCTAGTCAAAGAATTTATGGAGCTATACCCCTCAAAATCCACTTTTCTCAGGATATAATTTTTTTTCTAGTAATTTGAATGTTGCATTCGAAAGGGGAGGCTAAGCAAATACACACTGCTGGGTGTTAGAATTTTTTAAAGTGGCTTTTTTGTTCTAAAAAGCCTTTTAAAACGACGTCATACACATATACGGCCAGAGATACTGCTTTACGGCAAGCTCTGAGTCACTTCCTATGTTCTTTCGAGGCATCATCAACACAGCTGACAGGTTCGGCTCTCGCTGTCAATTCACTCTTACATTCTAGTTCCGCTTCGGATGCCATCAAGCGAGATCTCCGATCAAAAAGTACTCGTTCATTCAACTTTCGACCTATAACCCATGTTGAACTTGCAATAACTATAATCAAATCTGAGATTTCTCAACGGCAATCAGGCGAAAGAAACACATTTAGCCTTCTAGCTCCATAGAGTCCCATTCATTTTGCACTCGCCCAGTGGAACTCTGGTGGAACTGAAACCAAATTCGGTACAATGGGTGTATAGGAATAGGGAGTGGAAAGACCTTCCGTAGACCGGCTTTGACCTAGTAAACACAGAGCACGCTGTCGTCAGTCATTGTTTTCATCAGAGAGTGGTGATAGTAGTCAAGAAGGATCGTTGTTGTCATTACTCGCCGAATGGAAGAAAATACAATGGCTAGTAAAAAGAAGATACTGGCGTCGTCAGCTCTCTCATGCACTGATTCGCTACTCAAAGGCTAGCACTCCACCAGTCAAATTGGTCATTGAGTCCGACCGCCTACTGGTTGATTCAAAAAGTCAAATCGGCCAAAATGGATGGCGACGGCTCCTCCGACTGACGATGGTACGGAACACATCGAACAGACTCGAGTCACCGACCTCGCCAGACTGTCCCACGGCCGATAATCGGGTTTGTGCGTCAGAGCCTTAAATGTTTTTAAAACCGCATCCTGACTAAACTTTGACATAAACCAGTCTGTGATTCACTCAACATCCTCTGATCTTAATTATTAGTCAAAGTCATACACATTATTCTGTATTATGGCAGCATATTTGATTAGTCAATAACCAATGTTTTATGGATTTGGCAACAGATTCTCACTCTGGTCCGGTGACTGTGGAGGCCAGGTCATCTGGTGGAGCACTCCATCACTCTCCTTCTTGGTCAAATAGCCCTTACACAGCCTGGAGGTGTGTTTGGGGTCATTGTCCTGTTGAAAAATAAATGATGGTCCAACTAAACATAAACCGGATGGGATGGCATGTCGCTGCAGGATGCTGTGGTAGCCATGCTAGTTCAGTATGCCTTCAATTTTGAATAAATCCCCAACAGTGTCACCAGCAAAGCCCCCCCACACCATCACACCTCCTCCTCCATGCTTCACGGTGGGAACCAGGCATGTAGAATCCATCCGTTCACCTTTTCTGCGTCCCACAAAGACACGGCGGTTGGAACCAAAGATCTCAAATTTAGACTCATCAGACCAAAGCGCAGATTTCCACTGGTCTAATGTCCATTCCTTGTGTTTCTCTGCCCAAACAAATCTCTTCTGCTTGTTGCCTCTCCTTAGCAGTGGTTTCCTAGCAGCTACTTGACCATGAAGGCCTGATTCGTGCAGTCTCCTCTTAACAGTTGTTCTAGAGATGTGTCTGCTGCTAGAACTCTGTGTGGCATTCATCTGGTCTCTAATCTGAGCTGCTGTTAAATTGCGATTTCTGAGGCTGGTGACTTGGATGAACTTATCCTCAGCAGCAGAGGTGACTCTTGGTCTTCCTTTCCTGGGACGGTCCTCAGGTGAGCCAGTTTCGTTGTAGCGCTTGATGGTTTTTGCGACTTCACTGGGGGACACATTCAAAGTTTTCGCAATTTTCCGGACTGACTGACCTTCATTTGTTAAAGTCATGATGGCCTCTCGTTTCTCTTTACTTAGCTGATTGGTTCTTGCCATAATATGAATTCTAACAGTTGTCCAATAGGGCTGTCGGCTGTGTATCAACCTGACTTCTGCACAACACAACTGATGGTCCCAACCCCATTAATAAGGGAAAAACTTCCACTAATGAACCCTGACAAAGCACACCTGTGAAGTGAAAACCATTTCAGGTGACTACCTCATGAAGCTCATTGAGAGAACACCAAGGGTTTGCAGCGCTATCAAGAAAGCAAAGGGTGGCTACTTTGAGGAATCTAAAATATAAGACATGTTTTCAGTTATTTCACACTTTTTTGTTAAGTACATAATTCCATATGTGTTCATTCATAGTTTTGATGCCTTCAGTGAGAATCTACAAAGTAAATAGTCATGAAAATAAAAAGGAAACGCATTGAATGAGAAGGTGTGTCCAAACTTTTGGCCTGTACTGTATATATTTATTTATTTCATATATGCTATGTTGTATATTCATGTCATTGTTATCCTAAGGAAAATGATTTGCCAGGAACATGCTGTTTATTCAAAGATAGAGCTTTATTAACACAAAACACAAACTCAATCAGAAAAAACTATGTACAAAGCATCGGAGACACACAGCACACACAACAAATATCCCACAGCCTATCCTATCCTACAGCACCGTCAACCCCTAACCCGCCACCTCGGAGCTGTAGGTAACCGGCGGCATTATGTCTGTGGTGCGTTGTCCTGGATTTCGGATCATCGGGTCTATGGTGGCGCACTAACAAATGTCCACCTCACCCGCAGCCAACACACTCTGTCTCGCTTCCAGTAGCTGTAAAATCAATCAAGAAAGACAATAAGTACTGCGCAATGCACTCCGTATCGACACAACACATCTATGAATGCATCTGAAAAATATTCACAAAAACGGATCTAATCTTACCCCCTTTTCCTCTCGACCGACTCCGAGCTGAACTCTTCACAGCTTCTGCCCGCGATGCCAGATCTCGTTGTTTCTACCTGAAGCTCCTGCGTGCTGTCTCGTAATATGTCTTACAAGCAGCTGGAAAACAATTAAACGAGAGTTGTATTATGAATAATAAAAAACATAAGTCACAGTAAAATTAAACAAGGAAGGATGAAACAGTAAAAATTACTTTTACACAATGGCGTCAATATCAGCGTCATGTAAATCTGGACTTGCAGTCAGCTCCGAGCAAATAGAGGTCATGGCCTCGTTATGAGGCGAGGTTAGTCTGTAAAAAAAAATAATTTACAGTTAAGATCGGTATCTATTAACGTATCTATGTCCTTATACAGCAGAATGAATGAAATTCATTCAATGAAAGCATATTCTTTAAATCTTACCCTTGCTCCGGTTCGTAGCACCTGCTACAGTTTGGGTTGTGAAGACGGCGTACTGCTTCCTGTTAATTACACAACCAAAAAATACACTTTTATAAAGCAACTCACCCGCTCAGCTCTGCTAACGAATGGCGCTGAAAGCAGCCAGACACACAGCTGTGCTGCTCGCGTTTAAAGTTGCGTGCATGGTGGGGTTTAAAACATTACTGCCAAAGTCTAAGTAGCCTGTTTAACATCCAAAGACGACTTACGTTGTCTTTTCCTTTTCTGTGGGCGCATCTTTACGGAGCCCCGCAGGTGATATGGAGGAGAAAAAAAATGCTCCGTTTGTCGTGAACAACTCCTGTGTGTTTCCAAGTATGTTTACCAGTTGGCCTGAAATACTCCCATACTTTGGAAGCTTTTGCTCTAACTCTCAGAGTCATCTCCCTCCACTATTTTTCAAATGGAAGCAGTGAAGGCGGGGGTAGAGGGCGGGGCAGAGTGATAGAGAGAGACAAAGAGGAGCAGATTAAACAGCAGGGCACGAACAGCGCACACACTGGTGTGGAGGTAAATTACAGTGAGTTTAAATGGAATACTGGGAAAGCTTTAGCCTAGAAATCTAGACGCACCCTAGTGGCAGCAAATTTATTTTGCAGCCAGGGGTCAGTCAGGGTTTTCTTTGAGAAAAGAACAAAGAACGGCACTGAAATCATTCTTAAAAAAGGAAGATGTGTTCGGAGTTTTGTCGACCGGATACAGCAAAAGTTTAAACCGTAAACAACCGTTTATCCCGCCCCTCAGATTGAGCCCTGTCAATGGTGAGTTCCCAGACCCTACATCTTGATGTGGGTCTGGCTTGTCAGGCTAGGAAAGCTTAATAACAATAGGATAATTGAAGTTGAGATTATGAGACCATTTCAGCAGAGCCAACAGCTTCATATGCCATGGACATGTGAAGGAGGATGAACCAAGATGGCGCCGCAGACGGTCGACTCAGTGTGTTTGTGCGTGTTGTTTTGTTTTGTTTTGTGTTTTAACTTTGTTTTTTGCGATGATACCCGGATCGCTTTCTCCAGAGAAGAGCTCTATAACATCAGGGGAACAACGCCAGAGGATTTATTTCCTACTTTTCTTCTCCCTTCACTGGAAATTGTGGACATTCTAGTCAAAGGTGCGCTCACCTTTGCTCACGCGCCAACGCCCGGGAGAGGGAACGGGCTGGCGCTGCTGCGCCTCCGCCAGCGAGGATTACGCACATCGTTACCGGGCACATTTCTCTCTAACGTGCGCTCACTGCCCAACAAACTGGAGGAATTACAACTGCTGTTGGTTGGAAACAGGGACTTTTCTTCATCTGCTGTTTTGTGCTTCACAGAGACGTGGCTCTGTGGATTAATACCGGACTCTGCGCTGCAGCTGGCAGGCTTCCAACTCTACAGAGCGGACAGAGACACGGACCTCTCCGGCAAAACTAAAGGTGGAGGAATCTGTTTCTACATCAACAGCGGTTGGTGCAACGACGTGACAGTGATCCAGCAGTATTGTTCTCCTGACCTGGAATCTTACATCATAAACTGTAAGCCTTTTTATTCACCCCGTGAGTTCCATTCATTCATTCTGGTCGGTGTTTACATCCCGCTGCAGGCCAACGTGCAGGTCGCACAGCGCATGCTTGCCGACCAGATACTATGTGTGGAGCGGACCAACCCGGACTCCCTAGTTATTGTCCTTGGTGACTTTAACAAAGGAAACCTCGCTCATGTACTACCCAAATACAGACAGCATATTAAATGCCCGACCAGAGAGGAGAACATTCTGGATCACTGTTACACCACAGTCAGGGATGCTTATCACGCCGTCCCCCGTGCTGCACTGGGACTCTCTGACCACGTCATGGTTCACCTGATCCCCTCCTACAGGCAGAAACTAAAGCTCTGCAAACCTGTAGTGAGGACATCAAGGAAGTGGACCAGTGTAGCTGTGGAGGATCTCCAGACGTGCTTGGAGTCTACTGACTGGGATGTTTTCAGGACTGCTACCAACAGTCTGGATAAATACACAGAGGCTGTGACGTCATACATCAGCTTCTGTGAGGACTGCTGTGTTCCATCATGCTCCAGGGTGAGTTTCAACAATGACAAACCCTGGTTCACAGCCAAACTCAGAAGGCTAAGGTTGGACAAGGCAGAGGCGTTCAGGAGTGGAGACAAAAACAGACAGAAAGTAGCAAAGTACAAGTTTAGCAAGGCGGTGAAAGAGGCTAAACAACGGTACTCTGAGAAACTCCAAAACCAGTTCTCAGCAAACAACTCTGCTTCTGTCTGGAGAGGGCTTAAACAGATCACCAGCTTCAAGCCTAAAGTCTCCCACTCCACCAACGACCGACGCCTAGCCAACGAACTTAATGAGTTCTACTGTCGCTTTGAAGGACAAAGGGTCGGTCCTGTAACCATCCTCAACAATCCCTCAACACCTCCCAACAAAGGGTCTTCTCTGATTCCATCCCCCGCGACACCTCCCAACAGCTACAGCGCACCACCTCCACCTCCCCCACCTTAAAGGTCCCCCCCTCCACCTCCCCACCCACCTCAGTGACGACTCTCTCCATCAATGAGGAAGACGTCAACAGACTGTTCAGGAGACAGAACCCCAGGAAAGCTGCTGGACCGGATGCTGTCTCCCCATCCAGCTTGAAGCACTGTGCTGACCAGCTGTCTCCAGTGTTCACAGACATTTTCAACACCTCGCTGGAGACATGCCACGTGCCAGCCTGCTTCAAGTCCTCAACAATCATCCCCATTCCCAAGAAGCCAAGGACCACAGGACTTAATGACTTCAGACCCGTCGCCCTGACCTCTGTGGTTATGAAGTCCTTTGAGCGCCTTGTGCTTTCACACCTCAAAGCCATCACCGACCCTCTCCTGGACCCCCTGCAGTTTGCCTACAGAGCCAATAGGTCTGTAGATGATGCAGTCAACCTGGCCCTCCACTACATCCTCCGGCACCTGGACTCCACCGGAAACTACGCCAGGATCCTGTTTGTGGACTTCAGCTCTGCCTTTAACACCATCATCCCGGCTCTGCTCCAGGAGAAGCTCTCCCAGCTTGGTGTGCCTGACTCCACCTGCAGGTGGATCACTGACTTCCTGTCTGACAGGAAGCAGCATGTGAAGCTGGGGAAAGACATCTCCGAATCACAGACCATCAGCACCGGATCCCCTCAGGGCTGTGTTCTTTCTCCTCTACTCTTCTCCCTGTACACCAACAGCTGCACTTCCAGTCACCAGTCTGTCAAGCTTCTGAAGTTCGCGGACGACACCTCCCTCATCGGACTCATCTCTGATGGTGATGAGTCCGCCTACAGGTGGGAGGCTGACCACCTGGTGACCTGGTGCAAGCAAAACAACCTAGAGCTCAACGCTCTAAAGACAGTGGAGATGGTTGTGGACTTCAGGAAGAATTCAGCCCCACCTGCCCCTATCACACTCAATGACTCCACAATTAACATTGTGGAGTCTTTCCGCTTCCTGGGAACAATCATCTCCCAGGACCTCAAGTGGGAGCTGAACATCAGCTCCCTTGTCAAGAAAGCACAACAGAGGATGTACTTCCTGCGGCAGCTGAAGAAATTCAACCTGCCAATGACAATGATGGTGCACTTCTACACAGCCATCATTGAGTCCATCCTCCCACCATCACCATCACAATCTGCGCTGCTGCCACTGCCAAGGACAAGGGCAGACTGCAGCGTGTCATTCGGTCAGCTGAGAAGGTGATTGGCTGCAATCTCCCACCGCTCCAGGACCTATACGCCACCAGGACTCTGAAGCGTGCTGGAAAGATTGTGGCTGATCCCTCCCACCCCGGACACAAACTCTTTGAGTCACTCCCCTCTGGCAGGAGGCTGAGGTCCATCAGGACCAAAACCTCACGTCACAAGGACAGCTTTTTCCCCTCCGCCACTAGCCTTATTAACAAGGCCCGGAAACCACCCTGACTCTCGCCACACCCACCTCTGGCTCTACATGCCACTGTACTTAAGCAGCACTTTTTATCTTAATTGTTACTCTTATTTTATTATATTACATCCTGTGTGTGTATATATACACATATATTTATACTTATATTGTCTGTTCTGTTAACCTGTTTGTTTAACTATTTTAGATAATGTGTGACATGCACCTACGACACCAAAACAAATTCCTTGTATGTGTAAAAAATGTACTTGGCAATAAAGCTTTTCTGATTCTGATTCTGATTCTGATATGGTGCTGATTTTGCCAGTATTTTCAGAAGACAAATGGTTGGGACTTTGTCATGCAATGACAAAGCTGTTATGCTTTATGTGAAGCAGAGTATTTTGGTGTTAGCAGAAAGACTTCTCTTAAAGGTGCTCTAAGTGATGTGACGTGTTTTTTTAGGCTACATTTTTTGTCACATACAGCAAACATCTCCTCACTATCTGTTAGCTGCCTGTTCCCTGAACACACTGTAGAAAACATCTCCTCACTATCTGCTAGCTGCCTGTCTCCTGAACACACTGTAAAAAACATCTCCTCACTATCTGCTAGCTGCCTGTCACCTGAACACACTGTAAAAAAAACTCCACAAACAGCAACAAAAACAAACCGCGCCAACCTGCACAACGAACCATATCAAACAAAGTGTTTTAGCCAATAACCGACAAGAAGGAGCTGGTTGAGTCATGAATACGCATTGTGCTAACGCTGCTGCAGTGATGGCTAAACCAGCTCCGAGCAGTGAAGCTTTTTTTGATTTTGGCCACAGACACAATGTCACTGAGCACTTTGTACTGTGGATTCTTCAAGACAAGTGATAAGTTTTGAAAAATGGGCACATTTGTATTTTTTAGGGACACCTGTGTTTTTAGTAACACCTGTGACACCTGTCTATAGCCTCATTTGATCCTACAGTGTTGTTACACTGTACTTGTTTTTGGATCATTACAAAAAATTATGCAAAATGATTATCTTAAAATAAAAGATACAGTGTCTCTTGCATCACATACATTATGAACAAGTATCTAAGTGGTCTTGAAGAGGATTCTCTTTTTCTGTCCCTCATTTGCACTTGGTCTTGACTAGTGCTGGTCTTGGACTTGACAAAGGTTGACTTGACTACACCACTATTCACCTTGTCATCTCAGCTGCTGTACTCCATTACTATCCTGCAAAATACAAGTCAACAGCTCCATCTTCTGGCAAGTCAGCAGAGCATTTCATGAATAACTGTGACAGTTTAAGTGTGCAGATAATGTAGCTCTACACTGAACAATAATTGTCGCATGGCACAGGCTGCTATACTAAGGGTGTTTGTTGCTGGCATCTGTCATCCAACTGGACCGAAAAGTGGACCACCAAAAACTAGACTCAGGCTTTAACACCTGCCTCATTTAGTTTGGTTGCATCACACTAGGGTTGGTTTTCTCCCCTTGGTGTGGGTCGTTTGGGCAGGTTTGTATGCAGCAATCCCAATCAGATGCCCAGGAGTATGAAGGCTAATAAAACACCTAGTTTTGTTTTTGTTCTGGAGTTTACAACATGTCATTATTGTCTCTTGTCATTTCACATCAGTGGGAAAAATCTATAAAAAGACACAATATTAGATTGTGAATATATGTCTGTTTATTATCATATGTCACTTCAGAACAAATCACTGTTATGTAAAATTAAATAAATGACAATAATTAGGATAATTTTCTAATAAAACTGATTTAAAATTGCAACCCATTACACTTTACATCATTTGTGTAACTTTAACTTTCTCTGTCCTATGATTACATGTTTATCTTGAAATGTGACTACAATGATCTGATGAACTGTAGATAATCCTGTCTTTTTAAATAATCTGTTTTTTTACTTCTCGCAACAGGACTTCATAGTGCTTTAAATAATTCTGTCATAAAGACAATATATGTTATACAGGGATCACATATGAATGACACTAAACTGAAATGATTAAAACAACTTTGTAAAGGGGCCAAGATCTTTTTGTAGTGACAGTGCTATGTGAAACACAGCTACAGTTCACAGCTGATGTTTTTCTATACTTGAGGGGAAAGTGTGGCTGTTCAGGGGCATCTTTTTGTCTCAGTGAAACAGGAGCCCTGCAGGCCTGTGATTTCTGTTTGCAACAAAAAGGACACAAATCACAGAGATGATGCTTTTACCAAACATAGATACATAACTACAAAGCTTTAGTAGCTCATGTGGTGTTGTGTTAAAATGTTTCCTATCACAAAGAAAAATGGTTCCTTGGGGGAAAAAAGACTGCATAAGTGTCATAAATGTGTGAATTTAAAGCTTGCATTAAACTGGGTGATTACCTAGAAACAGTATATGGTGCTTATGACTCGTTCTTTAAATGTAGCAGCATCAGAGAAGAAAAATACACAAGAAAAAGTTAAAGCACAGGTCTTTCAATTGTTGTTCATACACAATTTGGATGTTAAGACAGGAAAGCATATCTTCACTTTTTGTATTTGATCATTCACTCACTGAACAACAGGCACATATTCATTCATTTATCCTTAGACCGAGTCTGATCTGAGTCCCTCCACCCCCTCTCTACAGCATGTTGGTCTCACAGGAGCCAGGCTGCAGTATCTGAAGAGTAACTATGAGTTTAACTGATTTTCTAAACCAGGTGTAAAACAAGGCATATATCACAGGGTTTAGACAAGAGTTACAAAATAAAACAAAGAGAACATAGGATGCAGATGAAGCATTGACCAAGCTGTCACCTGCAAGAAAGACAGAGTAATATGGGCAGAAACATAGTAGGAACACAACTACAAGAACACCAAGAGTCCTGGCTGCTTTCAGCTCTGATTTCTTTGCCTTTGGAGTCACTGAATGCTGGAGTGTGACAGCTGTAATGTGAGAGCGCATGGCACGAGCCTGAGACACAGCCACAAAAAATACTCTCAGATACAGAGCTAAGATGACAGTAACTGGAACAATAAAGCTCAAAACAACATCTACAGCACCCAAGACATAGTCAACGACCAACACACATTCTCCGTAGCAGGATTTATACCTCCCCAGTTGAGTCAGGTCATCCTTCACAAAGAGAAAGCTGTAGGAAACAGAATAGAGCCAACACAGACAAACACAGAGTTTAACTGTGCTGACAGTGATTCTGTTGTTGTAATGCAGAGGGTCACAAATAGCTACATAACGGTCAACTGATATGAGCACTATGTCACTTATTGAGGATACAGTAATGATGTTTGAAATATAATTATAAAGAAAACACACAAAGTCACCAAGAAACCAGCAGGATGTTCTTCGGAGGATTTCTCCCGGCATTGCCACAAGGCCCACTAGAAGGTCTGAGACAGCCAGAGAGAGGAGGAGGATGTTGGTGGGTGTGTGGAGCTGCCTGGAGGGAAAGAGAAAAGCACAATTTAACCAACAAGTCCATATTTCTAAATGACAAACAAACATTTTATGTTAGTTCTTTCTGAAACAATCGAAACAATCATTCTAAAAACACTCATGAGTTTTCTTCCCAATCTGTCATAGAAACAGGCCTTATTCTGAGCAGTCAGTTTGATCATCGTAATATGAGAAGAACAAGTATTACATTACTAATAAAATCATCAATGGCTCCCTCAAGCATCTCTCTAAGACATGACATTGAGACATCAAACCAGCATACACAATACCAGGACCTAAAACTCACACAAAGTGTTCATATATCTAAAAGTTCAATTGTTGAGACAATAATCTTAACCTGAAGTGGGAGACTGAGATGATGACGAGCAGGTTGAGAGCTACAGTGAGCACAGAGATGGAGTAGAGCAAAATGTGAATGAGCATCACTTCAAACCAAGGAGATGTCACCTTCCTGCAGGAGGTGTTGAAGAGTTGTGGAAAGCAGAGCTCTGCTCCGTCCTGTGTCTCCGTCATCAGTGGGAGGATGAGAGAGACCTCAGCTCTCTGCCTCAAACTCTGTCGTATAAAGATGTATCTCTTTCTACCCTTGTTTCCACCCCTCCCTTTCTCCCTCTCAGTCTCTGTTGGACACTGATGTCCTTTTTTTTGCTCAACCCATCACAACGTCATCTCCTACACTTTCTCTGTTAGTCCACAAGCCTTTCAATAATCATTTTTCTTCTCAATCCTCCGGTGTTCTTACTTTCTGTCAATCTT
Source organism: Perca fluviatilis (assembly GCF_010015445.1). NCBI lineage: Eukaryota > Metazoa > Chordata > Actinopteri > Perciformes > Percidae > Perca > Perca fluviatilis. The sequence continues at coordinate 5,657,191 of NC_053112.1, read as the reverse complement.
CTGTCACCCCCAGATTCCAGACTTTCCAGATCTCGACCCAGCTGAACACATGCAACAGCATGGCCTGGAGCAGATATAATCACTTTTATCCTTAGACAATTGGGCGGCAGGTCAGTGATTCAGTTAGTTTCAAGCTTACCGAACCCTTAAGTCTTAAAGAACTTAATAAAACATGCTCATGAGCAAATTATATAATTTCAACAATCGAGAGCTGTAAAGGTAGCTGCGAGTGTGAAACAAAACACAGGGAGAGGGAAAGAATGGCACCTTTGCGTGTAAAACTAAGCATCACGTGTAGAGAGCAGACCTGACTGTCTGCTTTGCGTGCGCTTGAGAGCAGACACGCTCTCGCAGGTAAACTCTCCTCTCAAAGCTGATTTCTGCTCGCTTGAATGAAACTAACTTTAAAAATTGTGGAGGGGGATACCAAGGGAGAAACTTGCCCTGATGGTAATAAATACCTGGAATACATAAGAATTACAGTAAGTAATACTATTCGTAGCTATATGTAGGTATGGTTTATGAGAACAGCTGGTCTGGTTTGATCTTGTTAGGCCATCGCAGTGTCTCGACGGCTGCCTCAGCAGTTTATTCTGCTCAGTCAGGCCCTCTGTTCCTGTCACTACCCCCAGGCCCATGAACTTCTAAGGAACTTTCCAGACTTGCCACCAGATACCCTCACACTGTACCCTCGGTTTCCCATCCACCTGCGCACTACTTCCTGGCGCTCTTCACTGCCATCTGTGAGCGGGTGCCAGAGTTTGGCCAACAAGTGGCATTCTTCAGGTGAAAGCTCTGCTCCAGAACCTGGCTCTCTTTAGCCTGTTCCAGTCTCCTCTAAATCTTCCAAACTCTGCTCCCAGGCCTCCAGTGCCTTCATGGGCCCTCTAGCACCTCTCTGGAGTCAAGCAGGTTGACCGCTAGCCCCCTGCTTGATTTCCTGCCGACTTATAACTATTCAGATTCTCGGCCTGCTAGCATAGTCAAACAGTCAGCAAGCCTCGGGCCTTCCCACCTCCCATCTATCCTCTCCATTGCAGTCTGATTGAATTTGGCTGGCACAGTCTTGTTGTTAAGCACTAAATAAATAACACCACTGGATGTTCACCACCCACCCTGCAGGACCAAAAGATGCAGAAGTAGAACCAGTAGGATATTAAAGGGTCCAACAAGTCTTCCAAACCATATGAAAATATCGTTTTTTTTTTCATTCCTACCCTCTAATACGACCCATAGGAGCATTGTATGAATTAACGCCCTATAGTTGGTAAGAAAATATGCCCCACTACTTTTGTTTTCCAACAAAAAGTCCCCGGTCTCCTGGCTGAAAGTCCTGTGTTAATTTGACCCATCCACCACCCCAACCTGCTTTCTTACACGGAATTTGGCGCTCTTATACTTTGTGTCCTTATTTAATGCTTTGCTCAATTGGCCCCTTCCGTACATTCTGGTGCACTCCGGCAGCACTACAACCCTCTTTACCTGCTAAATCCTCCAATTTATTCACCAGCTGGTCTCTAACTGTCTATTTGCTGCTGAGCTACACCAGACTCTTTGGTACAGTGGGTTTTAGAGTCCTGAAATGGACTCTGATGAGAGGTGAGTGTCTAGCATGGTAAGGCATATTGGTGGTGGTAGAGTGTGGTCCCCCCCGAAGCGCTTTGAGGGTCTATGATAAAGCGCTATATAAATGTATGGAATTATTATTATTATCATTAGAGCTGTGAGAGTGAACCATAACAGTAAAGGTTTGGGTCTCAAAACCAAAATACCAGTGAGTTAAAAACAGTCTGTAGAGCTGAGAGGAGCTGCACAGTCGGGAGATAATTCTCTGTGGATTTGTGACTGGCAGCAACCCCTCTCACATTACACATGGTAATTTAATTTAAATCTAAAAAATTCCAATTTGATTAAATTATTGCATTCTCAGACACAATATCAACTGTAAAAACAGTCCTGTTCATTAATGATTACATCATATGTTGATGGGTTCATGCTGATGCTTGTTTGTCTTCACACCTCTGCTGGCAGTGACACCTCATTGGTCGAGATGTCACCATCTGACTAACCCATGCAGGTGTGAACAAACTTCCATCCAGAGGGGTTCAGCACACCGCCTTTAGGAGCCACTAATGGGCTGCAAAACATTGTTCACAGAGAGACAAATCAAATCTCACGGGACCTGACAATGCCCACTATACACAACAAAGTAAATGGTCATTTAGCCCATCAAACACTGATCTACTGGGAGATGAGTTTGGCACTTCAGTTTTAGCTCTGCTAATAAGCATACACACAAACTTTGCCTCATTTAACTTGCTGAAGATTTTGTTTTAATGCAGGTTTTATTTTTAATACCATATGATTGTAAACAGGGCCTGAAGTTAACTTTTTTGGCCACCAGCCACTCAGGCTTTGGTAGCACTGCATATTACGGTTCAGTAATAAGATGGTAATAGTGGGGTAACAGTGAGATAATAAAGAGGTAATATATAACGTGTATTTACCAAAGTAATAATGTGGTAATACATCACAGTAATAAAATGTAATACTAGTGTAATAAGGTGATAAGGTAACATATGTAATAACATGCAATTACCAATCTAAAAAGTAGGAAAGGGTTCAATGATAACCATATGTATATCTGAGTATAGTAATATAGTTATATTAATATCATAATGACATGGTAATAATGGGGTAATATATGTTGATGTTTTCACAGTATTATATGCTACTATCAGTGTAATACCTTCCAAATTAGATACAACTTCTTGGAATTGAAAATTGGTAATTACCATATTGTAATGCTGAAATTTATCCACCCTTTATGTTCCAAACATTTCGCTTTTGTTTCAAGGTAATACTTTACAAATTATATGTTTAATCTTGTGACTTCTTACCTGGAAATACATCTGGTAGTTTCCGTGTAATTTCCAATATATAACTATTTTAAATTCATATATATATTCAAATATTTTAAATTAATACTGGGAAAAGTGTATTAATATGCTTCCGTTGAAGCAGTCTGTCCCCCGGCTCAGATCGGTTAAATCAAAGGTAAACAAAAGATGCGCTATACTTAACAACCTAATTGGAATTAAAACGACTGCAACGATAGAACAAAATAGGAAAATTAGATGTGGACTATTAAATATTAGATCTCTGTCTTCTAAACCAGTATTGGTAAACAATTTGATATCAGATAATAACATTGATTTATTTTGTCTTACTGAAACCTGGCTGGGCCATGAAGAATATATCAGTCTAAATGAAGCCACAACTCCCAGTCATATTAATGCTCAAATTCCTAGAGGCTCAGGCCGAGGAGGGGGAGTTGCAGCCATCTTTGATTCAAGCCTGTTAATTCGGTATTATCAGATCATTCTTTAATAACTTTACTTTTTTTATGTTAACCTTAGTCCCTCTCAAATTGATACATTTGTAGACGGTGCTACAACTTGCCTACACACGACCTTAGACTCTGTCGCTCTTCTCAAAAAGAAGATGATGAAGCAAAGGAAACTAGCACCTTGGTATAACTCCCGAACTCGCAAATTAAAACAAATCTCGCGAAACCTCGAAAGTAAGTGGCGTTCCACCAAAGTGGAAGAATCCCGTTTGGATTGGCAAGAAAGTCTCAAAAACTATAAGAAAGCCCTAAGAAAGGCCAGATCAGACTATTACTCATCACTAATAGAAGAAAATAAGAACAACCCAAGGTTTCTTTTCAGCACTGTAGCTATATGCTGACAGAGAGTCACAGCTCTACTGAGCCATATATTCCTCTAGCTCTCAGTAGTGATGACTTCATGAGCTTCTTTAATGATAAAATTATAACAATTAGAGATAAAATTCATCACCTTTTGCCCTCAATTTCTAACAGTACACCTTTAAATGCAGGACCGCTAGAAAGAACGACTAGTCCCGACATATACTTAGACTGCTTTTATCCTATAGACCTTCAACAATTAATGTTAAAGATATCCTCAGCTAAGCCATCTACCTGTCTACCTGTTGATGATCCTTATTAAGGGCTCCATTGCAAATTCTCTCCAAGGACTCTGATGAAGATGTAACTATACATCGAAACGTTAGTCACTGTTATGCACCTTAAGAAATAAAATCATCAATTAGAAGACATCCGTGTTGCACCGGCTATTTTTTGCTATCCATCTACATGTCTATTAGACCCCATCCCAACGAGACAACTCAAAGAAGCGTTACCCGTGGTTAACACTAGATATGATCAATATGTCCTTATTAACAGGTTATCTACCGCAGTCATTTAAAATAGCTGTGATAAAACCTCTTCTGAAAAAAACCACCCTCGATCCTTAGGTCTCAGCAAACTATAGACCTATATCTAACCTTCCCTTTCTATCCAAGTTCCTTGAGAAGGTGGTTGCTAATCAGTTATGTGATTTTCTACATAGCAATAGTTTATTTGATGACTTTCAGTCAGGATTAAGAAAGCATCAGTAGTACAGGTGAAAATTACTAACGACCTTCTAACTACTGCAGACAAAGGACTTGTCTCCATTCTTGTTTTACTAGATCTTAGTGCTGCATTTGGCACTATTGACCATACAATCCTGTCACAGAGATTGGAACACTTAGTTGGCATTAAAGGAATTGCTCTAAGCTGGGTTAAGTCTTATTTCTCTGATCGATCCCAATTTGTTAATGTTAATGATAAATCCTCCAAGTACGCTAAGGTTAGCCATGGCGTTCCACAAGGCTCAGTGCTTGGACCTATTCTATTCTCCTTATATATGCTTCCTCTTGGTAATATTATTAGGAAACACTCGATTAACTTTCACTGTTATGCGGATGACGCCCAATTATACTTGTCAATCAAACCAGACGAAACCAGTCAGCTAGCTAAACTTCAAGCGTGCATTAAAGATATAAAATTGTGGATGACCTATAAATTTCTGATGTTAAACTCTAACAAAACTGAAGTTATTGTGTTAGGCCCTAAACACCTCCAAAACTCATTATCTAAAGACATAGCTACTCTGGATGGTATTGTCCTGGCCTCCTGCACTACTGTCAGAAATCTAGGAGTTATTTTTGATCAGGAAATATCCTTTAACGCCCATCTAAAACAAACCTTAAGAACAGCCTTTTTTCATCTTTGTAACATTGCCAATATTAGGAATATCCTGTCTCAAAACAATGCTGAAAAACTAGTCCATGCATTTGTTACTTCCAGGCTGGACTATTGTAATTCCCTACTGTCAGGTTGCTCAAATAAGTCCCTTAAGACTCTCCAGCTGATCCAGAATGCTGCAGCGTGTGTTCTCACAAGAACTAAGAAAAGAGATCATATTTCTCCTGTATTAGATTCTCCGCATTGGCTTCCTGTAAAATAAAGGATTGAATTTAAAATCCTTCGCCTGACCTACGAAGCTCTAAATGGTCAAGCTCCATCATATCTAGAAGAGCTCCTAATACCTTATTGTCCCAATAGAGCACTGCGCTCCCAGAAGGCAGAGTTACTTGTGGTACCTAGAGTGTCTAAAAGTAGAATGAGAGCCAGAGCCTTCAGCTACCAGGCTCCTCTCCTATGGAACCAGCTCCCAATCTGGGTTCGGGGGGCAGAAACTGTCACCACATTCAAGAATGAACTTTAAACTCTCCTATTTGATAAAGCTTATAGTTAGGGAGTGAGGAGTTGCAGTGTCCACCTAACTGGCCCACCTGCTTCTCTTCATAATTGTTAGATTAATAACATATAACAAAAGTAGAGGGAGGCAGGCCAGCACAGCCCGATCCAGCAGGGGCGAGTTCAAAGCCCGAACAGGCTACCTCTCCTTATGTCCTGTCTCTCTTAGTTACGCTGTTATAGCTTTAGACTGCCAGGGGGCTTCCTTCCTTCCTTTGACACACTGAGCTGCTCTCTCCTCTCCCTTTCTATTACAATTTGTGTGCATCCCGTCCCAGAAATGCTTGTTACTAATCCTAGCTTCTGGGGAGTTTACTCCCCGGAGTCCTTATGTTTTTTCACCCAACGTTATATACGATACAATATTTCCTTGGAGTACGTTGGCACCAAGATCCTGGTTGCAGCTGTCGCCGTGGTCCTGCTGCACTCCCTGCTGAGCTCAGCGGTGCCCTGCAATGTCATGCTGCGTCCTGCTGAACCCTGCTGCTTCCTGCTGAACCCTGCTGCTTCCTGCTGAACCCTGCTGCTTCCTGCTGAACCCTGCTGCTTCCTGCTACGTCCATCCATGCTCTGCTGGGCCACGCTCATACCCGTCGCTATGGGCGGGCCATAGGGGGCTGGGCCCGCCCCCAAAAATGCTTGTGCCCCCCCACTTGAGGCACAGATCTCTTAAAAAAATTACTTTAATTTTATATCATCATAGTTGCTAATTTTGTGTTGCATTAATGTTGCATTCTTTATCATTAAAACATTATAAATATAAATAAACAATGGTGTGATTTTTGTTTGATTGATGGGAATCTACACTGCAACAGCCTATCACGGCCTTACTAAAAAGAAAGTTAGGCTACGACGTGACGTAGCCTACGTCAGTGTACAGTAGCTGCTCAACAGTTACCGCACATTTTTGAAAGCTGGATGAGTTTTCGCCGGCTTACTCGCTTCAGTTCGTCATGGTAAGCGGTTGAAAAGCCCACCAACATTCTCCTCTGCCAAACTGGATACGACACCGACGCCTCCTGATGTTGTCGTTGGAGAAGGAGCCCCTGGACGACAGTCTGAGCCTGATGCTAGTAGCTCCGTGGAGCCTGACCCTGGGCCTGGCAGGACCTGCAGTCCAAGTGCAACTGTGACTGGGGCAGCATTTGGGCCACAACTAACTGTTGAATCAGGGGGTGTGACGGACAAACCCAAACAGGTTGTGTTGAGGAAATATCCAGTTAAAAAAAAAACGTAGCTGTAGCTGGTATTTGAACAGGGACTGGCTTGCGTAGGCTACTCGGTGGAAAAGGACTCCGCATTTTGTTATGCCTGCAGGAACTTCACATCTGTATCATCGGACGCGACCTTCTTCATTAAGGGGTTTAAGATTTACAGACAGGGGCTTAAATAAGCATGCAGCTTCAACTGACAGGAGGGACTGGAGAGAGGACAGGCTGCCTCCACTCAAAGTACCGGTAGGTTCGAAGTCTCTGTGTGTGTGAGTGTGTGAGTGTGTGAGTGTGTGAGTGTGTGTGTGTGTGTGTGTGTGTGTGTGTGTGTGTGTGTGTGTGTGTGTGTGTGTGTGTGCGTGCGTGCGTGCGTGTGTGTCTCATGGCACATGCATAGCAATGCATATCCTTCTGTTGACTGCTTTAAAATGCAATGTTTGAGAGATGCTTCTGGTGTTACATCTAATATGTTGTATAGTCAAGTGTTTTATGGATATTCATAACATTGCTTCTATGTAATGTGTTGTAGGCTATATAGGCTACCTGGTCATATTGCTGTTGGTTATGTTTAACGTGATGATTACGTGCGAATAGTATAACAAGAGTATATGATTATTATACATATACGTACTGTACGCCAATAATAATTGTGCCCCCCCCATGTATTTCATGTGCCCCCCTTAAGACTGAGGTCTAGCGACGGGTCTGGCCACGCTACATCCTGTAACACCCTGCAGCGCCCTGATATGACATGAACTACTATGACTACTATGTGAAGTCACTGTTCCATTATTAAAGTGACTATTATCGCCACTGTTCATAATATCCCCAACCGGCCCGTCAGACACCGCCTACCAAGAGCCTGGGTCTGTCCCAGGTTTCTTCCCAAGAGGGAGTTTTTCCTCGCCACTGTCGCACTGCTTGCTCTTGAGGGAATTACTGTAATTTTTGGAATTGTTGAGGCTTTGTAAATTATAGAGTGTGGTCTAGACCTACTCTATATGTAAAGTGTCTCGAGATAACTCTATCTATGTTATGATTTGATACTATAAATAAAATTGAATTGAATGAATTGAAAACATCAACATATATTACCCCATTATTATCATGTTATTACAATATTAATATAACTATATTACTATTATCCAGATATAGTGAATAGTTTGTTCCACATGCGTGTGTGTTCCTTGAAGAACTGTAGGACAGTGCTCATGATGACTCAGCACATTTGAGCTTTATAAAAGAATTTAAAACTTTAAGCCCTCAGATACCACACCAGCCAATGTTTTGCCTGATGAAGGTGAAATACAGGAAATGCACCAGCATTATTCTACCCACCGACGTGGCAGGTAGACTCACAGTTTTACCCGTCAATGGCAAAATTCACCTGTATTTGGCGCATGGTTGGGTGTTGATTTCAGGCCCTTGTTGTATGTATGAGGGTATCACTGTGTTTGTTTGCTTGTAGTTAGGATACACATTCACCGTTAGGAGGTGTTAGCAAATAAAAGTACAAATGTACTAAAATTACACAAACAAGATCTTTTTCTAAACATAACTAAGTAGTTTTGGTGCATTTACCTAACCAAACGATGACTGTTTAAAACCGCGTCAGTTAGGGTTAGATATGAAGGCAGAAAATGCTCCTGTGGGTCCTATTTCCTCTTTTTGCTCAGACCGGCAGTTTAAAAAAAAAATTTTTTTTTTTTTTAAAATTTTTTTTTTTTTTTAATTTTTTTTTTTTTTTTTTTTTTTTTTTTTTTTTTTTTTTTAAAAAATTTTTCCAAACCCTTTTTCCTTCCCCTTCTCTTCCTCTCTCTCTTTTTTCTCCTTAATAAAAAAAAAAAAAAAAAAAAAAAAAAAAAAAAAAAAAAAAAAAAAAAAAAAAAAAAAAAAAAAAAAAAAAAAAAAAAAAAAAAAAAAAAAAAACAGTGACAGCTGTGTTGCTTGTTAATAAAGTTAATAATATGGCTTAATTTGATCCTACAGTGCTTATTGAAAATAATAATAATGCTAAATGATCCGTCTGCATTGAGGCCACTGCAAGCCTTTAACCCAAACATCATCAGCAGGAATATCAACAATTCTAGTTCCTTATTTACTTCTGTTGAAAAGTGAACCTACATAGTTACGTAATCTCCTATCTCTCCCAAAATCCTCCCCCCACCACCCCTTCTACTCCTTTCACCCAAACGTCACCCCTCTTTCCATCCCCACCTACCTCGCCCCGTCTTTCCCACCCTACTACTTACATTCCACCCCAAACATCTACCTACATCAGTTATCTACCTCTATCCCAAAGAGGGTCTCTGCAGCAGCGCCTGGCTCCCCAGGGCGCCCGGAACCACACACACACCCACGCACATTCAAAAAATACAAGACTGGTCGCTGGAGGTGGGGAAGCGGACCCTTTTTCTAGGGAACTCCAACCTCTCACACATTACAACTTTCACAGACCCACACATACAGGTTGACCCGGAGCTACCTTCTACCACATAACAGCCATCTTAACAACACTACACCCACAACCAGACACACAACATGTCATAATTTCATTTGGACTTAATAACTGCCTGTCTGAACATGAACAGACTAACATACTCAAATAGCTACAGCAGATGGTAAAAACTGGTCACACTACATTTCCTAACACCACCATTTACATCCCTGTAATAAACTTCTCCAACAGGTTGAACAGACAGCAACAGGCCCTCAATAACACAATAACCTCCAAATATACCTTTCCTGCAGAAATCCACCCATTTCTTTACCAAACAGCCAAAGACAACATTCACTGGACAGCGGACACGGCCGAGCAGTGTTGTGCCTATAAGCGTTCATTGAACGATAGCTCATGAACTCGTTCATATTTTGGGCGAATGTGATCTGATCGTACCGTATTACTGCCTGAAGAACGTTACTGTGAACTCGTTCATTCTGGTGTCTGTGAACGCCACGCTCTCTCAGTTTAACTTCGTCCAATAGGGCGCCAGATTTCTATAGAGCCTTCCAGGCCAAAACCACGGCTATTAACAGGCCTTAATATGTAGCAGGAAAAACACCCAATCTGGCAACACCAGCCACCAGTGTCGCACCACCGCATGGGTCATCAAAACAAAAAGCAGCATGGAGATTACAGCAGCATGTAGGCGACAAGGCAGCAAGGAGGCGACAAGGCAGCAAGGAGGCGACAAGGCAGCAAGGAGGCGACGAAGCAGCAAGGAGGCGACAAAGCAGCAAGGAGGCGACAAAGCAGCAAGGAAGCGACAAAGCAGCAAGGAGGGGACAAGGCAGCAAGGAGGCGACGAAGCAGCAAGGAGGCGACAAAGCAGCAAGGAGGCGACAAAGCAGCAAGAAGGGGATAAAGCAGCAAGGAGGCGACAAAGCAGCAAGGACGGGACAAAGCAGCAAGGAGGCTTCCTACGATCATTTAAACCAGTTTTATGACGAGGTCGGTGAGGATGGAAACATCTGACATTTCTGGGCAAACTTTGCCCGCCGGCTTTCAAAAAGAAAATCTGAACTTCAGTCTCATCCACAGCAGACCTGAAACGGCACGTTGAACTGGTAGGATATGAAGATGAAATCTGACGCATAGTTTCAGTGTTAAAACTGTGAAAATAATTGGAGTGTCTATTTGCACCCCCGGTACGAATAGTCTCGGGCACACAGCTGAGCTATTCACACCCTGTGACGTAACAACAAAAACACATTGCTCGCGTGCACCGAAATCATGGCGGACGTTCATCTTCCATGACCGCAGAAACCAGAAACTGCAATATTAGGAAAGTTTTGTCTCTAAAGTTTATAACAATTGAATTTCTAGCGGAAAATGGATACTACAGTTGCGCTTTCTGTCTTCAGTGAAAGCATACAACGTTAGTTTGTTAGTTAGTACTTATTTTTTGTATAAAGTCTGGTTACCAAGCAACCAAAGTTTGAAGACACCAAGTAGTAAACAGTTGTACGTTGTTTTGTATTAACTGCTAGGTGAGTGGTTAGAACACTGAGCTTTGTTCTTGGAGTTTGGAGCTTGATTCCCTGGTGAGGCGATCTTTATTTTTTTATTTTGGATTGGATAATTTGCGTGCACTTGCGCAAGTCAGGGTCCGCAAACGCGGAAAAAGGGTGGTAGGGGAAGACTCATGAATATGTCTGCTCTGGTTGGGTTGGTTAGGTTTAGGCAAGAGGAGTGGGATGGTTATGGTTAGGGTAAGAATGTCAGAGCGATATTATTCCAAAAAAGGTATAATACGTGAGTAGTATGGATAACTGTGTAAATATATGCCAAGGTACTGTAAATGCACAGGGGTGCAAATAGCATACATTGATATTAGTACCAGACGGGGTATTAATAGAACACATTGCTGTGTGCACCGGCGGGGTACGAATAGCATTCATTTCTAATTGCACCAGGGTACGAATAGCATACACTGCTAATTGTACCAAGGGTGCAAATAGCCTCACCCTAAAATAATTGCTGTCTGTGGTTCTATATGGGCTGTGGCAATAATTTTGAAAAATAATAGCTCGCAGCAACATATGGACAAAAAGAACTATGAACTAGTTAGATTTTTGGAACTGTCAACTTAGTTCAAAATTTTGAAGAATGAACTAACTAACTCATTTTAAAATTTGTGAACTGAACTTTGAACTAGTTCATGTAGAAAGTGAACTTTCCCAACACTGTGGCCGAGATGTTGTTCAAGTACTGGACACAACAATTAAACTAATAACAGGGCCCAACTGTCAGAATACAACCCCCATCCATTCACATATAACCAGTCTCTCTACTGTTTTCTCCCCCTTACACCCGCACAGCTGGAGATACTGGAAAAAGGCCTCACTGTCATCCCTACACCCAAACTTTCTACCCGGCCGGAGCTCGGGGGGGGGGGGCTACACACCTTTCACAGGAGGCTTAAACTTTTAGACTACTTCCAGGGAGGACGGAGGCAGGGACCTCAGGTTTTATCTGGACCTTCTCTGCAGCGCATCATAACCAACCTTTTAATTTTTTTAATTGCCTTGGTTGTCCTTCATAATTTTTGCTTTATCTTTATTTTATTTTTATTTCATTGTTTCTCTCTCTTTTCTTAATATATATTATTATTATTATTATTATTATTATTATTATTATTATTAATATTATTATTATTATTATTAATATTATTATTATCATCATTTGTTGTTACACATTGAATTACTTGCCTGCAGATTTTAACATGATAATGAACATGCCTTTGGTTTTATGCATGGCTAACAGTGTGGCTTTATTCTATGATGTATTTTAAATTATTTATGCTTATTTATTTTATATATATTTTACTTTTTAAGCCCTTTTAAATCTCAGCACTTATTACTAATTTTTAATGGTATGTGTACCACAAGGGCAAGTAATTCAGATAGTATTTTAGACTATTTAAATGTTTTTAGTCCTTTGTAATGTTAAATAATATTCCTTCATATTGGGATAGATTTTTTTTTATATTCCGACACCGTAACAATATAATCAAAACTCAGTTTCTTTTTGGATTTTAATTATTTGTTTTGTAATGTCTCCAGGAGAGAGGCCAGGGCAGGTGTGGAGGTGACCTTTCATTTAAAGATTTATTCTCCCACTGTCCATCCTGTCCGGTGGTTCTTTTATCCTGCTTTTATTATCTGGCTTTCTTTTAAGAAGCTTTTATATAACCAAACTTGTTTTTTAAGGAGGATTTTAAATGTTTCATTCACACCAGTGATCCCCTTGTGCCCGTGCCCCTCGCAGCGCCCATCCCGGATATTGGGTTTTAACCCAATCCTAACCCTAGTTTCTCCCTCTGACCCTAATTAATCCCTCCATTCCTGACCTTAACCCCAGACACCAGACCTTTCTGGATGATGTCACATTATGTGCCAGCAAAGCTTGTACCACTGTTGTTTTTGTGTTGTTGCATTTTTAAAGGAAGCCCTGCTGCTTTAACAGTGTGGTCCATTTAAATGAATGAGAGGGCTGTGTTTTCTACAGACTAAATGCAGCTTCACTCCTCAGAAACAATTATCACGTAGTGGGATTTTGGAACAATTGGAAAATAGCCTTTGACACCCCCAGTGGTCATTAAGAGTATCTGGTTCCGTCTCTTACACTGATCAATGCCCTGCAGGTTGGCAAACCTCAGAGACACGGTAAACATATGTATCTTTGACTATCTGGATGATACTCTTTATAAGTGTCATACATATGTAAATATGTGATTACTTAAAAAACGGTATATGGTGCTTATGACTCTTTCTTTGAATGCAGCAGCATCAGAGAGGAAAAATACACAACAAGATAAAGCTGAAGCACAGGCCTTTACATTGTTGTTAATACACAATTTAGACTTTTAGACAGGAAAGCATATTTTCACGTTCTGTATAAAACTGATCACTGAACAGCAGGAACATTTTCATTGCTTTTTTCCTCAGAGTGTGATCACAGTCCCACCACCCCCTCTCTACAGCATGTTGGTCTCACAGGAGCCAGGCTGCAGTATCTGAAGAGTAACTATGAGTTTAACTGATTTTCTAAACCAGGGGTAAAACAAGGCATATATCACAGGGTTTAGACAAGAGTTACAATACAACACAAAGAGAACATAGGATGCAGATGAAGCATTGACCAAGCTGTCACCTGCAAGAAAGACAGAGAAATATGGGCAGAAACATAGTAGGAACACAACTACAAGAACACCAAGATTCCTGGCTGCTTTCAGCTCTGATTTCTTTGCCTTTGGAGTCTCTGAATGCTGGAGTGTGACAACTGTAATGTGAGAGTGCATGGCACGAGCCTGAGACACAGCCACGGCAAATACCCTCAGATACAGAGCTATGATGACAGTAAAAGGAATAATAAAGCTCAAAACAACATCTACAGCTACTAAGACATAGTCAACGACAAACACACATTCTCCGTAGCAGGAATTATAACTCCCTGGTTGAGTCAGTTCATCCTTCACAAAGAGAAAGCTGTAGGAAACAGAATAGAGCCAACACAGACAAACACAGAGTTTAACTGTGTTGACAGTGATTCTGTTGTTGTAATGCAGAGGGTCACAAATAGCCACATAACGGTCAACTGATATGAGCACTATGTCACCTACTGAAGATACAGTAATGATGTTTGAAAGATACTTATGAAGAAAACACACAAAGTCACCAAGAAACCAGCAGGATGTTCTTCGGAGGATTTCTCCCGGCATCACCACGAGGCCCACTAGAAGGTCTGAGACAGCCAGAGAGAGGAGGAGGATGTTGGTGGGTGTGTGGAGCTGCCTGGAGGGAAAGAGAAAATCACAATTAAACCAACAAGTCCTTATATCTAAATGTTAGTTCTTTCTGAAACATTCAAAACAATCATTCCAAATACACTCATGAGTTTTCTTCCCGATCTGTCATAGAATCAGGCCTTATTCTGAGCAGTCAGTTTGATCATCATAATATGAGAAGAACAGGTGTTACATTACTAATAAAATCATCAATGGCTCCCTCAAGCATCCCTCTAAGACATGACATTGAGACATCATGCCAGCATGCACAATACCAAGACCTAAAACTCACACAAAGTGTTCATATATCTAACACTTCAATTGTTGAGACATAATTTTAACCTAAAGTGGGAGACTGAGATGATGACAAGCAGGTTGAGAGCTACAGTGAGCACAGAGATGGAGTAGAGCAAAATGTGAATGAGCATCACTTCAAACAAAGGAGGTGTCATTTTCCTGCAGGAGGTGTTGAAGAGTTGTGGAAAGCAGAGCTCTGCTCCGTCCTGTGTCTCCATCATCAGTGGGAGGATGAGAGAGACCTCAGCTCTCTGCCTTGAACTCTGTCGTATACTGATTTATCTCTTTCCACCCCTCCCTTTCTCCCTCTCAGTCTCTGTTGGGCACTGATGTCCTACACTTTCTCTGTTAGTCCACTAGCCTTACAATAATCATTTTTCTTCTAAATCTTCCGGTGTTCTTACATTCTGTCAATCTTCTGTCACCCCAGATTCCAGACTTTGCAGATCTCGACCCAGCTGAACACATGCAACAGCATGGCCTGGAGCAGATATAAGCACTTTAATCCTTAGACAATTGGGTGGCAGGTCAGTGATTCAGATAGTTTCAATCAATAAAATGTATTTGTATAGCGCTTTACAACAACCAGCAGGTATCCAAAGTGCTTCACATCAGGAACTAAGAATAGAACAACATATCTTGCAATAAGAAGAATGAAACGTAGAAAACAGTACAATCATAAAAAGGTTACATAGAAACAGGAAGAGGAAATTGTCACACCACTGCTGCGCATTAAAAGCCATTCTAAACAGGTAGGTTTTGAGTTTAGACCTGAAAAGAGCAACATCTGTAGTTGTGCGAATATCAGGTGGTAACTTTTTCCAGAGTCTCGGAGCAGCAACCGCAAAAGCCTGATCACCCCATCGTTTGTACCTTGACCTTTGGACTTCTAAAACCAGTTGGTTAGAAGACCGCAAGGACCGACTGTGCTCACGCAGGGTTAAAATCTCGGATAAGTACTCCGGGGCCAGGCCATTAAGGGTGTTAAAAACAAACAATAAAATCTTAAAATCTATTCTAAAATACACAGGGAGCCAATGTAGGGTGTAAAGAACTGGGTTAATATGTGCACATCTAGATGTAATTGTTAAAAAACCGAGCAGCGGCATTTTGCAAAAGTTGAAGGTGTGAGATGGAGGTTTGATTCAAATCAACATAGAGAGCATTACAGTAATCCAACCTTGAACTAATAAAAGCATGGATCGCCTTTTCTAGATCGTGCCTGTTAAGGAATGGCTTACCTTAAGCTAGGAGACAGAGCTGGAAAAAGCTTATTCTAACAACATTGCTGATTTGGTTGTCAAATTTCATGTTGCATTCAAAAGTAACCCCCAAATTTCTGACAGCTGGCTTAAAGTATGAAGCCAGTGCTCCAAAACTCAAAGATGGACCATTTGTCGTGGCTGAAGTACTGAAGATGATACACTCCGTTTTATCTTCGTTCAAGTTAAGAAAGTTTTGTGACAGCCACAACTTAATATCATTAATACAATTAAGCAGGGAGTGTAATGCGATTTGTATGAATACTGTCATTCGGTTTCATAGGCAAATACATTTGCAAGTCATCTGCATAACAGTGAAAAGACAGGTTGTGCTTTCCTATAATAGCCCCCAATGGCAACATATATAAAGAAAACAGGATTGGGCCCTGTATTGAACCCTGGGGTACCCCACAAGAGAGAGGAGCGGTTGACGAGGAGCAGTCACCAATCATGACAGAGAAGCTTTTATTTGCCAAATAGGAGCTAAACCACTGAAGTGAGGTCCAATAGCATTAAAACAGTAGGATTCCCGGCATCTACAGACAGGGCAATATCATTGCGCACTCTAAGCAGTGCAGACTCAGTGCTGTGACGTGATCTGAAACCAGACTGCAATTTCTCAAGCATAGAGTTCATTTGCAAAAAGGCTTTTAACTGTATAAAAACAAGTTTTTCCAAAACCTTTGACAAAAAAAGGCAGAGGAGAGACTGGTCTGAAATTGGACAGCACTGTAGGGTCAAGATTAGGTTTCTTAAGTAGGGGCCTGATCACATCATGTTTAAAGGCAGCTGGGACAGAACCTAAACTATGACAAGAATTAAAAAAAGTGAGTAGACACGGCCCAATGGTGTCAATAAAAACCTCCTTCACTATCCTGAGGGGAACAATGTCTAACAGACAGTCGGTAGGTTTCATGTGTTGCACTATCTCAGAAAGCAATGTCAGAGAAACTGGCTGAAATTCCTCAAACACAGTAGAATGCATAGGAGCAGCAGGTACAAACACATTAAAATTAACACTGGCGTATTGCCTGACAGATGTTACTTTGTCAATACAATAAAAGAGAAACTTCTCACAGGTACTAGTAGAAACATCTGTCGGATCTGAGGTGCGTGGATTCACAATAGAGTTAATAGTATTAAATAACACTCTGGTTTCGTGGCAACTGCAAGCTATAACAAAAGAGAGATGTTGCATCTTTGCCACCTTCACAGCCTTCTGGTATGTGGCTAGACTGTCTCTTAATAAACCGAGTGATACTTGCAAATTGTCCTTCCACCTTCGTTCAGCTTTTCTGCAGTATTGCCTAAGGGCCCTTGTAGAGTCATTTAGCCAAGGGTCCGCCTTTCAAGCTTACCAAACCCTTAAGTCTTCAACAGTTTCCTAGTAATAGCCCCATGTGTTGTCTTTTATGGCCTAAGTTCATGTCATATCTCCCGAGCACGATAAAACACGCTCATGAGCAAATTATATAATTTCAACAATCGAGAGCTGTAAAGGTAGCTGCAAGTGTGAAACAAAAAACAGGAAGAGGGAAAGAATGGCACATTTGCGTGTAAAACTAAGCATCACGCACACAGAGCAGCCACCATGTGCCTGTGACTGTCTGCTTTGCATGCGCTTGAGGGGAAACAGACACGCTCTCGCAGGTAAATTCTCAAAATAACTCCAACATGTTCCTATTTACATGTTGTGATTTGTATAGTCACAGCGTGTACAAAAAACAACGTAACATGAGACACAGCCATCTTCTAACAGTAAACAAACCCGGGAACTATATTCTCAGACAGGCTTGCTGTGAGCATATCACTCCGCCCAAGTTCTATATTCTTCCGCCTGAGAATATAGTTCCCGGTTTGTTTACAGTTGGAAGATGGCTGTGTGTCATGTTATGTTTTTTTTTGTACACGCTGTGACTCTACAAATCACAACATGTAAATAGGAACATGTTGTCGTTATTTTGTCACTTATTCGGAGCAGTAGGATTGCTGGAACCATTCACCTGCAGGTTCTGTGCTGGCCTGATGCCGCTGGAGCCATCAGACAGCATTAGAGCACACACGGAGATGAGAAGGGTATGTATGGACATGTCTAACTCTGGGGGTTACGGTGAATAAGCTAAATTCCCAATAAGTCGGCGTGTTCCTTTAAAGCTGATTTGTGCTCGCTCAAATGAAACTGACTTTTAAAATTGTGGAGGGGGATACCAAGGAAGACACTTGCCCTGACGGTAATAAATACCTGGAATACATACAAATTACACTAGTTTCCTATTCGTAGCTATATGTAGGTATGGTTTATGTAGGAATTGCTCTAAGCTTGTTTAAGTCCTATTTCTCTGATCGATCTCAATTTGTTAATGTTATTCTCCTTATATATGCTTACTCTTGGTAATATTATTAGGAAACACTCAATTAACTTTCACTGTTATGCGGATGACATCCAATTATACTTGTCAATCAAACCAGACAAAACTAGTCAGCTAGCTAAACTTCAAGTTTGCATTAAAGATATAACATCCTGGATGACCTATAATTTTGTGATGTTAAACTCTAACAAAACTGAAGTTATTGTGCTGGGCCCTAAACACCTCCAAACCTCATTATCTAAAGACATAGCTACTCTGGATGGTATTGCCCTGGCCTTCAGCACTACTGTCAGAAATCTAGGGGTTATTTTTGATCAGGATTTATCCTTTAACGCCCATCTAAAACAAACCTCATGAACAGCCTTTTTTCATCTTCGTAACATTGCCAAAATTAGGAATATCCTGTCTCAAAACGATGCTGAAAAACTAGTCCATGCATTCGTTACTTCCAGTCTGGACTATTGTAATTCCCTACTGTCAGGTTGCTCAAATAAGTCCCTTAAGACTCTCCAGCTGATCCAGAATGCTGCAGTGTGTGTTCTCACAAGAACTAAGAAAAGAGATCATATTTCTCCTGTATTAGCTTCTCTGCATTGGCTTCCTGTAAAATACAGGATTTAATTTAAAATCCTTCTCCTGACCTACAAAGCTCTAAATGGTCAAGAGTCACTTGTGGTACCTAGAGTCTCTAAAAGTAGAATGGGAGCCAGAGCCTTCAGTTATCAGGCTCCTCTCCTATGGAACCAGCTCCCAATCTGGGTTCGGGGGGTAGAAACTGTCACCACATTCAAGAATGAACTTAAAACTCTCCTATTTGATAAAGCTTATAGTTAGGGAGTGAGGAGTTGCAGTGTCCACTTAACTGGCCCACCTGCTTCTCTTCATAATTGTAAGATTAATAATATATAACAAAAGTAGAGGGAGGCAGGCCAGCACAGCCCGATCCGGCAGGGGAGAGTTCAAAGCCCGAACAGGCCACCTCTCCTTATGTCCTGTCTTTCTTAGTTACGCTGTTATAGTTTTAGACTGCCGGGGGACTTCCTTCCTTTGACACACTGAGCTGCTCTCTCCTCTCCCTTTCTATTACCATTTGTGTGCATCCCGTCCCAGAAATGCTTTTTACTAATCCTAGCTTCTGGGGACTTTACTCCCCGGAGTCCTTATGTTTTTTCACCCAGCGAATTTCCTTGGAGAACGTTGGCACCAAGATCCTGGTTGCAGCTGTCGCCATGGTCCTGCTGCACTCCCTGCTAAGCTCTGCGGTGCCCTGCAATGTCATGCTGCGTCCTGCTGAACCCTGCTGCTTCCTGCTACGTCCATCCATGCTCTGCTGGGCCACGCTACATCCTGTAACGCCCTGCAGCGCCCTGATATGACATGAACTACTACGACTACCATTTTAAATCACTGTTAAATTATTAATGTGACTACTATCGCCACTGTTCATCACATCCCCAACCGGCCCGTCAGACACCGCCTACTAAGAGCCTGGGTCTGTCCCAGGTTTCTTCCGAAGAGGGAGTTTTTCCTCGCCACTGTCGCACTGCTTGCTCTTGAGGGAATTACTGGAATTGTTGGGGCTTTGTAAATTATAGAGTGTGGTCTAGACCTACTCTATCTGTAAAGTCTCTGTAAAATTGAATTGAATTGAATTGAAAACATCAACATATATTACCCTATTATTATCATGTTATTACAATATTAATATAAATATATTACCATTATCCAGATATACTATATAGTTTGTTCCACATGCATGTGTGTTCCTTGAAGAACTGTAGGACAGTGCTCATGATGACTCAGCACATTTGAGCTTTATAACCTCAGATACCACACCAGCCAATGTTTTGCCTGTTGAAGGTGAAATACAGGAAATGCACCAGCATTATTCTACCCACCGACGTGGCAGGTAGACTCAGAGTTTTACCTGCCAATGGCAAAATTCTCCTGTATTTGGCGCGTTTTTGGTTGATTTCAGGCCCTTGTTGTATGTATGAGGGGTATCACTGTGTTTGTTTGCTTGTAGTTAGGATACACTTTCACCGTTAGGAGGTGTTAGCAAATAAAAGTACAAATGTACTAATATTACACAAACAAGATCTTTTTCTAAACATAATTAAGTAGTTTTGGTGTATTTACCTAACCAAACGGTGACTGTTTAAAACCGCGTCAGTTAGGGTTAGATAGGAAGGCAGAAAATGCTCCTGTGGGTCGTATTTTGTCTATTTTCTCACACCGGCCAGATCAGTGGGAGAATGGTACATTGATTTCCAGATCAACGTCAACTAAATTAATTCAAAATCCATCTGGGGCTATATTTAGACGAAAAAAAATCTGAAGAAAAAAAGGCAAAAGTGGCATTGCGTTATCACTTTTTATTCCGCATTTAGACAAGCGTTTTGGGGGGAAATCTGCGTGCATATGGTGACGCAAAAGTGTGTGAAATTTGATGTGGTATGCACACCAGGCGGCTAGGTGGTAGTGCCACACAACACCACCAAGTCTGTGCGCCTGCGTAGAACCTTCCTTCTACTTCTCCTCCTCTCCTCCTCTCTCCCTTTCTTCTCCCTAGTAGCGCCAAACCAAAACATGAAAACTGACAATTTTGTCTGGACAGATGAGGAGGTGGCACAACAGGGCGTGGACTGGGAGTCCTGCCAGTCAAAATATATAGACATATGGACCGAATTTCTTCAGCAGTATCCTATACCATATCCACACGAGAAAGACGCTATCTGTAAAAGTCAGATATCAATAAAACTGAAAGCCATCCAGGACCAAGTATAGGCAGGCTGTGGATACCCAACGGTGGAGTGGCCATGGGCGAGTAATCACTCTATATTTTGATTTATATAAAAATGTAAATGTGGGTCGCCAGCCACCACAACAATAGAGGCTGCAGACTTTAGCGTTTTAACCCTTTAGACGAGGGTTTAAGATTTCCACTCTGGAGGGTGGTTTCACTTTTTTATGTTTTTAATCCCCAAAAACGCCGTCGGTACCAAAATGAAAGGCACGTCTCATAAAATTGTTTTCACCTGCGAGCTTTCTCGTGTAAACAGGCCCTAGAACGGGCATCGTTTATTTTCATTTGGGCCAAAGACACACATGTTGTCGAGCACTAGTAGTATGGATTCTTCAGGACAAGTAATAAGTTCAAGAATGGGAACATATCAATTCTTTCAGTGACAGCTGTGTTGCTTGTTAATAAAGTTAATAATATGGCTTAATTTGATCCTACAGTGCTTATTGAAAATAATAATAATGCTAAATGATACGTCTGCATTGAGGCCACTGCAAGCCTTTAACCCAAACATCATCAGCAGGAATATCAACAATTCTAGTTCCTTATTTACTTCTGTTGAAAAGTGAACCTACATAGTTACGTAATCTCCTATCTCTCCCAAAATCCTCCCCCCCCACCCCCTCCACTCCTTTCACCCTAACGTCACCCCCAGTGGTTTAATTGGCTTTTGTAGGGAGGGGGAGCCCTTATGGGGAATGGTCATCATTCAAAATCGCGCTGTAAAATGACTTCATGTGTTTTGACACCAAAGGGCTCTTTTTCCAGTATTAATGTGTAAGGTAGGGTTGATTAGTTATTCAAACAAAGAGAAATACTTTAAAATTCACTTACTTTATTATTATTATTTTTAATTTTTTTACCTTTTATAGGGTAATGTTAACAGGCAGGCAATGGATGTAAAAATCTTTTTAAACAAGAACATTATGTTGATTTAAGAGAATCAGAAACCACTATTATAGCCTTTTTAACAGTGATTGGCTGGCCCAGCTTGTTAATAGCCAGTGTATGTTAATTTAAGCTTCCAGTTTGTTAGACGGCACCAACATTTGGTCTGATGCGTACCTGGCAGCCCAAAGGCCAAGGTTTTGCTTCCAGATTTGTGTGCTGACTTATGATGTTGGGGGTCTGGGGGGTCCTCCCCAATTTTTAGCATTAAACACTTCATTTTCTGCATTTTGGTGAATTTTTATGCACCTATTTCTACTACCTTTTTCTGAATAAATAAGCCTGAAATATCGTTATGTAGGGAAACAAATCTAAAAACATAATGGAAAATATTGCAGTAAGGCTGTAAGCTGTATTGCTTTCATCTATTTATTCTCCTTTAATCGACTTTTCAAATTATATCTGAGTCAGCAAACATGTAGCCTAGGCATCATTTATTTTTGTTTGGGAAGTAACCTCCGTAAATTGCATATGACAATAATTCACCTATTCATTATCATTAATTTATTAATAAACCTCTGACTGTAATATTCATTTTGACAAATTTCTGCTCATGTCCAAAACTTTGTGCACATTGAAAATATAACTCATCCCATCTGTGTTCTCTAATTTGGAGGAGTTGTGATATTTTAGTGAAAAAATAAAGTTTATAATTAGAGCTATTACGAGAATAATCACTATATTTCAGAAAATAATCTACCTGCACGTGTCTGCTGTGCATTACATGATTGCTCTGCTGATACGGTAGATCTCAGACCCGTCTGACAGACACAGAGCCCCGTTTGAGACGTTTAGGAAAGTGGCTGTACGCTGCTCTACATCGGAGGTGGAAACCCGAAATGTATGGAAGAAATGCACGGAGCTCAAACGCGAAACATCTGCCGCAGCACGTTGACAGCAGAGCGCATCCATAAACCTGAAGCTGCACAGCTTTTTACAGCGAGAGTGGAAACTAAACGATGTCCTGTTTCATATTTGTCAGTCAACTTTTCAAAATGCATTCGGGGCTACACTCAAAACATTCGGGGCTGAAACCCCGGCAAAATGTTTGATGCTGAAGGAGACGGAGCTGAGCTCCGGCAGGGTGTGTTGTGGACCTGAGGAGGCGGAGCTGCGCTCCGGTGCGCTCCGGCCCAATTTAACCTCTGGTCACCCCTCTTTCCATCCCCACCTATCTCGCCCCTCTTTCCCACCCTACTTACCTCCCCACCTTCACCCCCTCCTTCTTCCTCCCCCCTCCACCAGTTCTTTGTACACAGCAATGGAATAACCAATGTTGCTCTGCCTTGCAGTAACACCATTCCATCTCTTTCACCTACAGAGTCCATTACATCCAACCAACAGCAGAAGGTGCCAGAGCTGTTAGCTGCGGGGCCCTGTGGGAGCAACCCAATCACTGAGGTGGATATCAAAACAATGATGATGAAGGCACAAATGAAAAGCAAAAAGCGCATTCCACCCCAAACATCTACCTACATCAGTTATCTACCTCTATCCCAAAGAGGGTCTCTGCAGCAGCGCCTGGCTCCCCAGGGCGCCCGGAACCACACGGACACCCACGCACATTCAAAAAATACAAGACTGGTCGCTGGAGGTGGGGAAGCGGACCCTTTTTCTTGGGGACTCCAACCTCTCACACATTACAACTTTCACAGATCCAGACATAGAGGTTGACCCGGAGCTACCTTCTACCACATAACAGCCATCTTATTAACACTACACCCACAACCAGACACACAACATGTCATAATTTCATTTGGACTTAATAACTGCCTCTCTGAACACGAACAGACTAACATACTCTACAGCTACAGCTACAGCAGATGGTAAAAAATGGTCACACTACATTTCCTAACGCTACCGTTTTCTCCCCCTTACACCCGCACAGCTGGAGATTCTGGAAAAAGGCCTCACTGTCATCCCTACACCCAAATTTCCTAACCGACCGGAGCTCGGGGGGGCCCTACACACCTTTCACAGGAGGCTTAAACTTTTGGACCACTTCCAGGGAGGACGGAGGCAGGGACCTCAGGTTTTATCTGGACCTTCTCTGCAGCACTTCATAACCAAACCTTTAAAATCTGGCTTTCTTTTAAACAGCTTTTATATAACCAAACTTGTTTTTTTAAGGAGGTTTTTAAATGTTTTATTCACACCAGTGATCCCCTTGTGCCCGTGCCCCTCGCAGCGATCATCCCAGCTATTGGGTTTTAACCCTATCCTAAACCTAGTTTCTCCCTCTGACCCTAATTAATCCCTCCATTCCTGACCTTAACCCCAGACACCAGACCTTTCTGGATGATGTCACATTATGTGCCAGCAAAGCTTGTACCACTGTTGTTTTTGTGTTGTTGCTTTTTTAAAGGAAGCCCTGCTGCTTTAACAGCGTGGTCCATTTAAATGAATGAGAGGGCTGTGTTTTCTACAGACTAAATGCAGCTTCACTCCTCAGAAACAATTATCACGTAGTGGGATTTTGGGACAATTGGAAAATAGCCTTTGACACCCCCAGTGGTCATTGAGAGTATCTGGTTCTGTCTCTTACACTGATCAATGACCTGCAGGTTGGCAAACCTCAGAGACATGGTAAACATATGTGTCTTTGACTTTCTGGATGATACTCTTTATAAGTGTCATACATATGTAAATATGTGATTACTTAAAAAACGGTATATGGTGCTTATGACTCTTTCTTTGAATGCAGCAGCATCAGAGAGGAAAAATACACAACAAGATAAAGCTGAAGCACAGGCCTTTACATTTTTGTTAATACACAATTTAGACTTTTAGACAGGAAAGCATATTTTCACGTTCTGTATACAACTGATCACCAGTAGGAACATTTTCATTCCTTTTTGTGTGATCACAGTCCCTCCACAGCCTCTCTACAGCATGTTGGTCTCACAGGAGCCAGGCTGCATTATCTTAATCTTAAACAAGGCATACATCACAGGATTTAGACAAGAGTTAAAATATTACAGATGCACTGCAAATGATGCAGATGAAGCAACGATCAAGATGTCACAGATGAGTTAAAGCAGGAGTAAAACAAGGCATAGATCATCAATAAATGTTATACAGGGATCAAATATGAATTGACACTTGACTGAAATGATTAGAACAACTTTTGTTCCTAAGCTGAAAGGGAAGATGATGTTTTTGTACCGACAGTTTTATCTGAAACACAGCAGTGGATGTTTTTCTATACTGGAAACATACATACAGATGAAAGGTTCCCTAGGAAAAAAAACTGCATAAGTGTCATACACGTGTGAATTTAAAGCTTGCATTAAACGGGGTCATTAACTAGAAACAGTATATGGTGCTTATGACTCGTTCTTTAAATGTAGCAGCATTAGAGAGGAAAAATACACATCAAGATAAAGCTGAAGCACAGGTGTTTCTATTGTTGCTCACACACAATTTAGACTTAAAGACACACTGTAATAAATTTCATGTTAGTTTAACTTGGAAATGCAAGTTCCCTTGCTGCCTTGAAAATCGAAGTTCTCTCAACTTGAAGACTGCCTTTGTTTCAACTTAGAAATTAAAGTTAATGAGGTTGATGTAACTACAGTGTTCTAGTTTTGTTAAAGTTGTTCTTTTAGTTGATTTAACTTTGTATTACTTGCTTTAACTTCATACTTTAATTTAAAACAAATCATTTATTTTCTTAAATAATGCCAGAAACCTTCCTTGCCTAGTATAACAGACATACCTTTCTGCTTTATTTCAACTCACACTTTCAAGTTAAAACAACATAACCACATTTATAGCGGAGATACCGTGGGTGCTTGGGTGGGGCCACCCCAGGGCCCCGTGCAAAATAGCGGCCTCTGTGCTGATCTTGTGTCACTTGACATAAAATGGCCGCTAGTGAAGTGACACGCCGCAGATTAATGGCTGAAGGAAGCCTATTACTGCTCAATGTCTAACACCGTAATACTCCACCTCTTATCAAACGTAACAGTCACTTAACTCATGGTTACAAATGTAAACCAGCACAACAATGACACTACATTCTAAACACAAGTTTAATAAACAGAATTCATAAAGTTACATTTGTATTTCGAACAAACTGCAAACTTTTCAGCAAATTTTAACAAAACTCTATTTACCGCCTTGCATCATGGGAATTGGCCAGCCAATGAACCAGTTGCAGTCTTGACAGCAATTGGTTGATAACTTAACTTACATACCTAAGTTCAATCAACACATACATTTTTTTAAATAGTCAACCCAACGAATAAATGCAAGTTTAACTTTCAAAAACTCATAAAGTTGAGTTCAAAATCGACAACTTGTATAAGCTCGTTCAGTTAAAAATAAGAACTAAGTGGACATAACTAAATGGGTCTGTAATATTTTACAGTGCAGGAAAGCATATGTTCACCTTCTGTATTTCATAATTCACTCACTGAACAAAAAAATGCACATATTCATTAATTTATCCTTAGACCGAGTCTGATCTGAGTCCCTCCACCCCCTCTCTACAGCATGTTGGTCTCACAGGAGCCAGGCTGCAGTATCTGAAGAGTAACTATGAGTTTAACTGATTTTCTAAACCAGGGGTAAAACAAGGCATATATCACAGGGTTTAGACAAGAGTTACAAAACAACACAAAGAGAAAATAGGATGCAGATGAAGCATTGACCAAGCTGTCACCTGCAAGAGAGATGGAGAAATATGGGCAGAAACATAGTAGGAACACAACTACAAGAACACCAAGAGTCCTGGCTGCTTTCAGCTCGGATTTCTTTGCCTTTGGAGTCTCTGAATGCTGGAGTGTGACAGCTGTAATGTGAGAGTGCATGGCACGAGCCTGAGACACAGCCACGGCAAATACTCTCAGATACAGAGCTATGATGACAGTAAAAGGAATAATAAAGCTCAAAAAAACATCTACAGCTCCTAAGACATAGTCAATGACAAACACACATTCTCCATAGCAGGATTTATAACTCCCCAGTTGAGTCAGGTCATCCTTCACAAAGAGAAAGCTGTAGGAAACAGAATAGAGCCAACACAGACAAACACAGAGTTTAACTCTGTTGACAGTGATTCTGTTGTTGTAATGCAGAGGGTCACAGATAGCCACATAACGGTCAACTGATATGAGCACTATGTCACCTACTGAGGATACAGTAATGATGATGGAAATATAATTATAAAGAAAACACACAAAGTCACCAAGAAACCAGCAGGATGTTCTTGGTGGTTTTCCTCCTCCTCCCCCACCCCCCCCTCTAGTTTTTCTCCCCACAGAAAGAGAGAAAGAGTTTTTTTTTTTGTTTTTTGTCTGCTGCCAAAAAAAAAAAAAAAAAAAACACCAACCCTTTCCTTTTATTTTTTTATAAATCACTTTTTTTTTTTTTTTTTTTTTTATTAAACTAATAAAAATATTTTTTAACACTCTTTTTTCTTTTTTTTTCATAATCTTTCCCTTCCCCCCCCTTCTTCTTTTCAATCCTTTTTTTCATCCTCATCATTTTTATTATTATTTTTTTTTTTTATTTTTCATTCTTCTCTATCCCCCCCACCCCCCCCCTCCCCCCCACACCCTACCCTTTTCACACACCCCCCTCCCCCCCCCCACCCAACCCCCTCACCCCACCCCCTCTTTTTTTTTTTATCTCTTTTTTTTTCTTTTTTTTTTTTTTTTTTTTTCTCACTTAAAATTAAGAGCTACAGATAATACCCAAAAAAAAATTAAAAAATCAAAAACACCCCCAAACAAAAAAGACCACCCCCTCCCTAAGATCTTTTTTTCTTCCAACAAGGTTTCTCTTTTTTTTTTCATTTTTTTTTTTGTTTTTTTAAGTCTTTTTTTTCCTTCTCCTTTTTTTTTTTTTTTCAGATATATTATTTTTTTTTTTTTTTTTTTTTTTTTTTTTTCTTTTTTTTTTTTTTTTTTTTTTTTTTTTTTTTTTTTTTTTTTTTTTTTTTTTTTTTTTTTCTTTTTTTTTTTTTTTTTTCTTTTCTTTTTTTTTTTTTCACCACCCCTTTATTTTTTTTTTCTTCTCTCTTTTTTTTTTTTTTATCTTTTTTTTTCAATCTTTTTTTCTCTTCCCTCGATGTCATTTCTGTCCCAAAAAAAAAAAGGCCAACAAAAAGCTAAAAAAAAAAAAAAAAAAAAAGGGGGGTTGGATTAGCAAAAAAAAAAAAAAAAAAAAAAACAAAAAAACAAAAAAATAAAAAAAAAAAAAAAAAAAATTTATTTTTTTTAAAAAAAAAAAAAAAAAAAAAAAAAAAAATTTTTTTTTTACTCCAAAAAAAAAAAAAAAAAAAAAAAAAAAAAAAAAAAAAAAAAAACAAAAAAAACCAAAAAAAAAAAAAAAAAAAAAAAAAAAAAACAAAAAAAAAAAAAAAAAAAAAAAAAAAAAAAAAAAAAAAAAAAAAAAAAAAAAAGAAAAAAAAAAAAAAAAAAAAAAAAAAAAAAAAAAAAAAAAAAAAAAAAAAAAAAAAAAAAAAAAAACAAAGGGAGGAAAGAAAGAAAAAAGGTTTTACAAAAAAAAAAAAAAAATTTTTTTTTTTTTTTTTTTTTTTTTTTTTTTCCTTTTTTTTAATTTTTTTTTTTTTTTTTTTTTTTATTAAAAAATCAAAAATATATTTTTTTTTTTTTTTAAAATTTTTTTTATTTTTTCAATCTTCTGTCACCCCCAGATTCCAGACTTCCAGATCTCGACCCAGCTGAACACATGCAACAGCATGGCCTGGAGCAGATATAAGCACTTTTATCCTTAGACAATTTGGTGGCAGGTCAGTGATTCGGTTAGTTTCAAGCTTACCGAACCCTTACGTCTTCAACAGCTTCCTAGTAATAGCCCCATGTGTTGTCTTTTATGGCCTAAGTTCATGTCATATCTCCCGAGCGCGATAAAACACGCTCATGAGCAAATTATATAATTTCAACAATCGAGAGCTGTAAAGGTAGCTGCGAGTGTGAAACAAAACACAGGGACAGGGAAAGAATGGCACCTTTGCGTGTAAAACTAAGCATCACACACACAGAGCAGCCACCATGTGCCCGTGACTGTCTGCTTTGCGTGCGCTTGAGAGCAGACACGCTCTCGCAGGTAAACTCTCCTCTCAAAGCTGATTTCTGCTCGCTGAATTTGGCTGGCACAGTCTTGTTGTTAAGCACTAAATAGATAACATCACTGGATGTTCACCACCCACCCTGCAGGACCAAAAGATGCAGAAGTAGAACCAGTAGGATATTAAAGGGTCCACCAAGTCTTCCCAACCATATGACAATATCGTTTTTTTTTTTCATTCCTACCCTCTAATACGACCCATAGGAGCATTGTATGAATTAACGCCCTATAGTTGATAAGAAAATACACCCCACTAATTTTGTTTTAAAGGGGTGATAGAATGCAAAACTGATTTTACTCTGTCATAGTTGAATAACGACAGTTCGGTGGGTAAATAGGACATACATAGAAGCTCAAAGTCCCATTGACACCCCTTTACTATGAAAATCTCATATTTTTAAACTGACGCTGAAAACGGGTGAATCTCAGCAAAGCTGGAAGTTGACGTCAACCTCCCAAAAACCGGAACCTTTGTCAGCCCATGGATGTATTAAGAGAACGGTCACGCCCCAACATTTACATAGGCTACACAACTGACCTGAGATCAGGTAGTCTTCTGATTCTAGCTAAGTCATGCAGATCTCTGCTATTCCATTACAAAATTCACTTCTGAGACTTTTTTATGCAAGAAATCTACTATGTAAAGCTCCAACATGGGCCGCTTTACGAAAATGGATGGCTAATTACAAATTTTGTCCGACTGTGTGTCGGAGTTCAGCGCCGGTGCTGCCTGTGTTGCTGCCTCGCCGCCCGGCCTGCCTTCCTTCACAGACCCCGGCCTGCTTTGAGGTACATGGAGCTGCGTCACGACTGGCAGCCCACAGCACTCCATACCCGCGCAAAGTCACCGTCTCTTGGGCTAATGGACAACTAAATGCCCCTGCCCTGACAGAGCTCCAGGGCCTGCATCTTCCTTCTTCCTTCTAGCTAAATGCCCGGTGTGTGTGAGTGAGAGCACGGTCAGCGAGCTTGTTACGCCAGCAATCTCTTACCACAGGTTTCAGTTAATCTTTTAATGTGTGTAATTATAATGTGCTGAGTTATTTAAACAAATAATTGGGGAAATAAACGCCGCTTGTCCCTGAGTCTCATTGATAGAGCCTGCGGCTGGATGTAGCTCTATCAATGAGAGCTAGCTAGCCTCCTCTTAGAATTCCTCTGAAATTCAGAAATATTCATTAACTTTAAATCGGACACCGTTGTTAGCTTTATTAGACATTTAGTTAGATGTTGTGTAAGTGACGTGACGAAATTCAAACTGTAAATATACTCGAATTACGACCAAAAATGAAGCTAACCATCCGTGATTTGTAGCTACACATAGATAGGATTGAAGGGACAGTCGCAGCTAACAAAACACCTAGCTAGCTAAACTTCACAAATATGAATTAACTTGAAATCGGACACCGTTGTTAGCTTTCTAAGACATGTAGGTATATGTTGTATAGCTAAGTGGCGTGACATTGTGTGTAACATGTGGTAAGAGATTGCTGGTGTAACAAGCTCGCTGACCGCGCTCTCACACACGGACCATTTAGCTAGCAGGAAGAGGGGAGCTGCAGGCCCTGGAGCTCTGTCAGGGCTGCCAGCCGTAACGGAGCTCACAGCAGACCGGGTCTGTGAAGGAAGGCAGGCCGGGCGAGGCAGTAGCACCGCCGCTGAAGTCCGACAAACAGTCTTACCATATTTGCAATTAGCCATCAATTTTCGTAAAATGACCCATATTTGAGCTTTATATAGTTGATTTCTCACATTAAAAAGTCTCAGAATTGAATTTGGTAAGGAAACATTGCAGTGTCTGGAATATGAGATTCTGTCGCTTCTCTAATGTCTGCGTATGGCAATTCGATCAACCAATCAGCGCACAGGTCATCTAAATATTCACGAGCATACCATATTTGGAAGAAAAGCTCTTGTTACAAATAGGGACAAAACACAGGGATGCATGAGGGCCAATAAAATATCAACCAGGCCATTTTCAGCCCAACCAATGTTGCATACCCCATTAGGAGACCATAAGGAACAGTGTGAAATACTCATACATAATCATTCTATCACCCCTTTAAAACAGGACACGGTCCCCGGTCTCCTGGCTGAAAGTCCTGTGTTTTTTTGGCGCTCTTATACTTTGTGTCCTTATTTAATGCTTTGCTCAATTGGCCCCTTCCGTACTATCTGGTGCACTCCGGCAGCACCACAACCCTCTTTACCTGCTAAATCCTCCACTTTATTCACCAGCTGGTCTCTAACTGTCTATTTGCTGCTGAGCTAAACCAGACTCTTTGGTACAGTGGGTTTTAGAGTCCTGAAATGGACTCTGATGAGAGGTGAGCGTCTGGCATGGTAAGGCATATTGGTGGTGGTAGAGTGTGGTCCCCCCCTCCATCCCCCACCATATCAGTAAAGGTTTGGGTCTTAAAACCAAAATACCAGTGAGTTAAAAATAATCTGTAGAGCTGAGAGGAGCTACACAGTCGGGAGATAATTCTCTGTGGATTTGTGACTGGCAGCAACCCCTCTCACATCACACATGGTAATTTAATCCCTTTTTTTAAATCTAAAAAATTCCAATTTGATTAAATTATTCCATTCTCAGACACAATATCAACCGTAAAAACAGTACTGTTCAGTAATGATTACATCATATGTTGATGGGTTCATGCTGATGCTTGTTTGTCTTCACACCTATGCTGGCAGTGACACCTCATTGGTCGAGATGTCACCATCTGACTAACCCATGCAGGTGTGAACAAACTTCCATCCAGAGGGGTTCAGCACACCGCCTTTAGGAGCCACTAATGGGCTACAAAACATTGTTCACAGAGAGACAAATCAAATCTCACGGGACCTGACTGTTTGTGTGTCTGGCGATTCCCACTATACACAACAAAGTAAGTGGTCATTTAGCCCATCAAACACTGATCTATTGGGAGATGAGTTTTGGCACTTCAATTTTAGCTCTGCTAATAAGCATACACACAAACTTTGCCTCATTTAACATGCTGAAGACTGTTTTCATGCAGGTTTTATTTTTAATACCATATGATTGTAAACAGGGCCTGAAGTTAAATTTTTTGGCCACCAGCCACTCAGGCTTTTTACCAGCCAATGTTTTGCCTGTTGAAGGTGAAATACAGGAAAGTCACCAGCATTATTCTACCCACCGACGTGGGAGGTAGACTCACAGTTTTACCCGCCTTTGACAAAATTCACCTGTATTTGGCGCATGGTTGGGTGTTGATTTAAGGCACTTGTTGTATGTATGAGGGGTATTACTGTGGTTGTTCACTTATACCTTAGAGTTAGGATACACTTTCACCTTTATCTGTGATTTGGACATATATAAACACAGTAATATGTTTTAGGACTTGTTATCCAGCAGGTGGGTTGTATTTTCAAATTCATCACATAATCACAGGACTGTCACCCACAAGACTGGGATTAGAGTCCCATTTGAAAATAATAGTGATTTTTTCTTTTTTTTACTTGACGGAACTATGTCCCCTTCTGTATCATGCTTGAACAATTCAATTCAATTCATTCAATTCAATTCAATTTTATTTATAGTATCAAATCATAACAAGAGTTATCTCGAGTCACTTTACAGATAGAGTAGGTCTAGACCACACTCTATAATTTACAAAGCCCCAACAATTCCAACAATTCCAGTAATTCCCTCAAGAGTAAGCAGTGCGACAGTGGCGAGGAAAAACTCCCTCTTGGGAAGAAACCTGGGACAGACCCAGGCTCTTGGTAGGCGTTGTCTGACGGGCCGGTTGGGGATATGATGAACAGTGGCGATAGTAGTCACATTAATAATGGAACAGTGACTTCAAATGGTAGTCGTAGTAGTTCATGTCATATCAGGGCGCTGCAGGGCGTTACAGGATGTAGCGTGGCCCAGCAGAGCATGGATGGACGTAGCAGGAAGCAGCAGGGTTCAGCAGGAAGCAGCATAGTTCAGCAGGATGCAGCATGACATTGCAGGGCACCGCAGAGCTAAGCAGGGAGTGCAGCAGGACCATGGCGACAGCTGCAACCAGGATCTCGGTGCCAACGTTTTCCAAGGAAATACGCTGGGTGAAAAAACATAAGCACTCCAGCGAGTAAACTCCCCCGAAGCTAGGATTCATAACAAGCATTTCTGGGACGGGATGCACATAAATGGAAATGGAAAGGGAGAGGAGAGAGCAGCTCAGTGTGTCAAAGGAAGGAAGGAAGTCCCCTGGCAGTCTAAAACTATAACAGCGTAGCTAAGAGAGACAGGTCATGAGGAGAGGTGGCCTGTTCAGGCTTTGAACTCTCCCCTGCCGGATTGGGCTGTGCTGGCCTGCCTCCCTCTACTTTTGTTATATATTATTAATCTAACAATTATGAAGAGAAGCAGGTGGGCCAGTTAGGTGGACACTGCAACTCCTCACTCCCTAACTATAAGCTTTATCAAATAGGAGAGTTTTAAGTTCATTCTTGAATGTTTCTGCCCCCTGAACCCAGACTGGGAGCAGCTTCCATAGGAGAAGAGCCTGAAAACTGAAGGCTCTTGCTCCCATTCTGCATTTAGAGACTCTAGGTAACACAAGTAACTCTGCATTCTGGGAGCACAGTGCTCTATTGGGACAATTAGGTATTGGAGCTCTTCTACATATGATGGTGCTTTACCATTTAGAGCTTTGTAGGACAGGAGAAGGATTTTAAATTCAATCCTGTATTTTACAGGAAGCCAACGCAGAGAAGCTAATACAGGAGAAATATGATCTATTTTCTTAGTTCTTGTGAGAACACACGCTGCAGCATTCTGGATCAGCTGGAGAGTCTTAAGGGACTTATTTGAGCAACCTGACAGTAGGGAATTACAATAGTCCAGCCTGGAAGTAACAAATGCATGGACTAGTTTTTCAGCATTGTTTTGAGACAGGATATTCCTAATTTTGGCAATGTTACAAAGATGAATAAAGGCTGTTCTTGAGGTATGTTTTAGATGGGCATTAAAGGATATATCCTGATCAAATATAACCCCTAGATTCAGATTTCAGAGTAGCTATGTCTTTAGATAATGAGGTTTGGAGGTGTTTAGGGCCCAGCACAATAACTTCAGTTTTGTTAGAGTTTAACATCAGAAAATTATAGGTCATCCAGGATGTTATATCTTTAATGCATACTTGAAGTTTAGCTAGCTGACTAGTTTTGTCTGGTTTGATTGACAAGTATAATTGGGTGTCATCCGCATAACAGTGAAAGTTAATTGAGTGTTTCCTAATAATATTACCAAGAGGAAGCATATACTGTATAAGGAAAGGCAAGGCAATTTTATTTGTATAGCACAATTCAGCAGCAATGCGATTCAAAGTGCTTTACACAAGACATAAATACACAGTTAAAAATATCATACAAATTGGTAACAGATGAAGAAACAGTTATAAAAAATTAATGAATAAAAATAAAATTTTAAATTTAAATACAAAAATGAATTAAGAAAAGGCAGTGTTAAAAAAAGGTATTCAGCCTTGATTTAAAAGAGCTGAGATTAGGTACCTACCTACAGTTTAGCGGTAGTTTGTTCCAGATATACGGACCATAGAAGCTGCAGCTTCCCCCTTTTTTGTTCTGACTCTGGGGATGGCAAGCAGACCCATCCCTGATGATCTCAAGGATCTCAATGGCTCATAGTGTAGTAGCAGATTCGAAAGGTAAATTGGTCCTTAACCGTTTAGTGACTTATTAACTAACATGAGTATTTTGAAATCTATTCTTTGATGCACAGGAAGCCAGTGTAAGGACTTCAGAACTGGAATGATGTGATCTATTTTTTTGGTGTTGGTAAGGACTCGTGCAGCAGCATTCTGAATCAGCTGCAGCTTTTTAATAGACGTTTCATGAATACCTGTAAAAACACTGTTACAGTAGTCAAAAAATAAATAAAATCATCGATAAGTTTTTCCAAATCCTGTTGGCACATAAGTCCTTTTACCCTTGCTATATTTTTAAGATGATAATAGGCAGATTTGGTTACTGACCTAATGTGGCTGTTAAAATTCAGGCCAGAGTCCATAATTATGCCAAGATTTCTTGTTTTGTCTGTTGTTTTTAACATTGTTGATTGAAGATGAGCATTGACTTTAAATTGTTAATTTTTTGGTCCACATCCTGGTCTGGCACATCCATTCATTGATTTGTTCAATGCACCTGGCCAGGTGTTGTATTGGACTGTAGTCTCCGGGTGACAAGGTTATATAAATCTGTGTGTCGTCCGCATAGCTGTGATAGTTTATGTTGCTGTTTTCCATGATTTTAGCTAGGGGCAGCATGGATATATTAAATAGTAGAGGCCCCAGTATGTAGCCTTGGGGAACTCCACATGTCAAACTTGTACGCTCAGATGCATAGTTACCTATTGACACATAGTAATTTCTATTTTTTAAATAGCATTCAAACCACTGTAGTACTGTTCCAGAAAGGCCTACCCAGTTTTCCAGTCTGTTTAATAATATGTCGTGGTCAATGGTGTCAAATGCAGCGCTGAGATCTAGTAAATACTAAGACTGTAGTTCTGCCACTATCTGTGCTTAAGTGGATATCATTAAAACTTTTCAGAAGAGCTGTCTCAGTGCTATGATGTGGCCGAAAACCCGACTGCAAGGGATCCAAAATATTCTTTTGGGACAATAAAAGGTGTATTTGTTGAAAAAACGCTTTTTCAATAATTTTACTTAAAATTGGGAGGTTTGATATAGGCCTGTAGTTGTCCATTAGTGATGTATCTAGGTTATTCTTTTTTAAGAGTGGCTTGATTACTGCAGTTTTTAACGCCTGTGGGAAGATACCTGTTTGAAGAGACATGTTTCCAATCTGTGAAAGATCAACCAATTCGAAACATTTTTGAAAAAAGCCAGATGGTAAAATATCAAGGCAACAGGAGGAGGTTTTCAGATTTTGTATAATCTCCGCCAGTTGACCTTGGTGAATCGTTGAAATTGTGTCATATGAGGACTTGTTTTGCTTAAACACTGAGGGCCTGATTTACTAACACTAGCGCAGTTTGCGCTGCGTCTGTTTATGCAAGTTCGGTAATAGCGCACGCTATGCTTTCACATTTTGCGTAGTATTTATCCACTCTGACACCCATCAGGCAATCAGCGTCTTTCTCCGCCCACTATACCGTAAATTGCGCCGTAGCAAAGCGGTACTTGTGCTATGATACGGCTGAGTGCAGACTGCGATATCCCCACTGCTGATGCTAGGACTGTTTGAAATGATCCTGATGCCAGTATTTGTAATGTAGCGAGGAGTTTAACAACTGCTGGAATGGGATGTGAACGCTGAGTGGGAGATTCAATTTCATCTTTGATTTCTTCCAGTAACTCTAATATTGCAATATTGTGATTCTTGTGTTAAAAATATTTTCAGTCCCGCCTATATCTTCGTCTTGCTCAAATTACTGTTGCCATTTCACCAGCGGCATAAAGGTCTACGAGGAAACTCGATTGCGGCTGGTTTAGACCTGCTTTTAAGAGGTGGAGAATTTCCCCCGCAGAATAGAGGCGAGCTCTTACTGACAGTCTTTGTAAATAACACGGGATATATAATTAGGTGCACTTTGTGCTTATCCTCCCACCTTTTTGGGTGGAACTCCCACTTTCCCCACGACCCTCCCACGAGCATATTGAAAGCACAACTTGTCTCTTCTCGCTCATGTGGCAGACAATCTGCGATTTTACCTAAGTGCGCCCTGTTTGTATATAGCCTGTATCGGTTAAGTCCGTCTTTGCGACCAATTAGTGCCTGGAAACAGGGCGCTAACAGCTTGATAAATCTAGCCCTGAGACAGCACATATCCTACACCTGATATGGATGCACTGACTGTAAGTCTAATTTTCTGAATTTTTTCACTAAAGAAGATGGCAAAGTTATTGCAAGCTTCGGTGGACAAAAGGTCAGATGCTACTGGTACTGGAGGGTTTGATAACCTATCAAACCCTCCAGAGTTCTTCTCTGAAATTTTTTGCAATAATTTCAGAGAAGAACGTCCGCCTTGCATTTCTCAGTACCACATTAAAAATACAAAGTCTGTCTCTATAGATTTAATAATGGACCTGTAGGTTTGTTTTTCGCCACCTGCGTTCAGTTTTTCGACACTCTTTTTTTTCTGATCTTACAGGTGCGACATTTCTCCATGGAGATTTTTTCTTGCTAGAGATGGTTTTGACCTCAACGGGAGCAATGGTGTCAATAATAGTTCATATTCTACAATTGAAATTATCTACAAGTTCGGTTGC
This sequence comes from Perca fluviatilis, assembly GCF_010015445.1. Taxonomy (NCBI): domain Eukaryota; kingdom Metazoa; phylum Chordata; class Actinopteri; order Perciformes; family Percidae; genus Perca; species Perca fluviatilis. Next base: position 5,619,973 of record NC_053112.1, on the reverse strand, counting down.
TGAGGCTCCAGAGGGGGTGGTTGTGGACGAGAAAAACTGAATGAATTTTTAACTGGTGCTTTCAGTGATGTATCGTTTTCTGATTACCTTTGTATGAACAATTTTTTTCACAGTTATAGAGCTATTAAAAAACACACAGAAATGATCAGAGAGAGCAATATCATTCACCACAACTTTGGAAATGTTCAAGCGTTTAGAAATAATTAAGTCCAAGATGTGACCATTGTTGTGTGTGGCTGTAGTCACATGTTGAGTTAGTCCATAATTATCAAAGATGCAATACAGTTCCTTTGTACCTCTATCCTCAGGGTTGTCGACATGATGTTGAAATCACCCGTAACAATTATACAGTCAAAGTCAACACAGATCATAGACAGTAGTTCAGCAAAATAATCAAAACAGGCTGCACAGTACTTAGGTGGTCTATAGATATTTATAAATATCTCTCTTATGAACTCTACTCTCATTCATAAAACTGAAGCCAGGGGGGGCTGACTCGATAAGGACAGCAGCGCTGTTATTCTGATCCAACCAGGTTTCAGTTAAAAACATAAAATCAAGATTATGTTGAATAATAAAATCATTGATAAAAAATGATTTTCCTGCTAAGGATCTGACATTTAATAAAGCTATTGTTAGTGTGTTGAGGCAAATATCTGCCTCGTTTCTGGCTCTCTCTTTTCAGCAGCAAACTTTTACAACATTTATGGGCATTCAAACTACCGCACATGTGTACCACCGGGATACATTGGTTCAGATCGGAGAATATGCAGGACACTTTATTAGAGACGGAATACTCGACACACTACGCAAGCTTGCCTACTACGGAGACCAGCACCTCAGCCTTCGGTGTCACTAGATGCTACTAGCCAGTAAGGGGATATCTAAAGCGGTGTGTCTTCACTTGTGTCATCCATCCGGCTTGCAAGTGTCCGCTCATTAGACAACAAACTGGACTACATCCAACTTCAACGAAACTCCCACCGTGAGTTCAGAGACTGCTGTGTTTTTGTTGTTGTGGAAACATGGCTGAACAACAGTGTACCGGACTATCCAGCTACCAGGCCGGCTAGCCCTCCTAGCAGATGCTGCTCTGTCGGGTAACACTCGTGGAGGTGGGCTGTGTTAACATGGACACGGACTGGAACAGAAATGGGGTGCTTTTATCCAACTACTGCTATACGCTGGTGGAGTTTGTGACTGTTAAAGGGGTGATAGAATGATTATATAGGGTATTTTACACTGTTCCTTAAGGTCTCCTAATAGGGTATGTAACATTGGTTGGGCTGAAAATTGCCCAAATGCTATGTTATTAGGCCCTTAACTACCCTGTGAATATGGCTCTATTTGGAACAAGAGCTTTTCTTCCAAATATAGTATGCTCATGAATATTCTGAATGAGCTACGTGCTGATTGGTTTGAGCAAACTACATAGAAACACATGGGAGACTCTCATATTTCAGACACTGCAAAGTTATACATTGTTTATGGCTATTCCATTAAAAAATTCAGTTCTGAAACTTTTTTATGCGAGAAATCAACTATGTAAAGCTCAAATATGGGCTGCTTTACGAAAATGGATGGCCAATTGCAAATTTTGTCTGACTGTGTGTCGGAGTTCAGCGCCGGTGCTGCCTGTGTTGCTGCCTCACCTGCCTTCCTTCACAGATCCCGGCCTGCTGTAAGGTACTTGGAGCTCCGTCACGACTGGCAGCCCACAGCACTCCATACCCGCGCAAAGTCACCGTCTCTTGGGCTAATGATTGGAACAGAAATGGGGTGCTTTTATCCAACTACTGCTAAACACTGGTGGAGTTTGTGACTGTTAAATGCCAACCATTCTACATTCCACGCAAATTCACGGCTGTGTTTATACTCAGTGTTTACAGTCCACCAAGCGCTAATGCTACCAATGAGTTGGCTGAATTTCACAGAGCCTATAATGTGTGTGCACTAAATGTAGCCTGTTTCTTATGTCGTTTTTATATATTTTAAATGTGTAGCACCACTTGAGCCACGTTGAAACGTTGTTTCGTGTATATGTTTAAAATTCACATGAGCCAAAAATACATTTTCTGGCTTTTCTCGGTCTAGAAGGAATCAACTTCTAAAGTTTGTTCACATTTCTAATACATAAATATTAATACATATTAATCTTTCCAGTGGTGAAATATGTCTTTAAGTCTTCAACAGCTTCCTAGTAATAGCCCCATGCTTTGTCTTTTATGGCCTAAGTTTGTGTCATATTTCCTGAGCATGCTCATGAGCAAATTATATAATTTTAACTATCGAGAGTTGCACAGGCAGCTGCGAGATTGAAACAAAACACAGGGAGAGGGAAAGAATGGCACATTCACGTGTAGAGAGCAGCCACCATGTGCCCATGACTGACTGCTTTGCGTGCGCTTGTGGGTAGACATGCTCTCACCGGTAAACTCTCCTCTCAAAGCTGATTTCTGTTTACTCAAATGAAACTGACTTTTGACATTGTGGAGGCAGATACCAACGGAGGCACTGGTCCTGACCGTAATAAATACCTGGAATACATACAAATTACAGTAGTTTACTATTTGTAGCTATATGTACGTATGGTTCATGAGAACAGATGTTTTTTATTTTGCTCAGTCAGGCCCTCTGTTCCTGCCACTACCCCTAGGCCCATGCACTTCTAAGGAACTTTCCAGACTTGCCACCAGATTTCCTCACACTGTACCATCGGTCTCCCATCCACCTGTGCACTCCTTCTTGAAGCTCTTCACTGCCATCTGTGAGTGGTGCCAGAGTTTGCCCAATAAGTGGCATTCTTCAGGTGAAAGCTCTGCTCCAGAACCTGGCTCTCTTTAGCCTGTTCCAGTCTCCTCTAAATCTTCCAAACTCTGCTCCCAGACCTCCAGTGCCTTCATGGGCCCTCTAGCACCTCTCTGGAGTCAAGCAGGTTTCCCGCTAGCACCCTGCTTGATTTCCTGCTGACTTATAACTGTTATGATTCTCGGCCTGCTAGCATAGTCAAACATTCAGCAAGCCTCGGGCCTTCCCACCTCCCATCTATCCTCTCCATTGCAGTCTGATTGAATTTGGCTGGCACAGTCTTGTTGTTAAGCACTAAATAAATAACACAATAGGATGTTCACCACCCACCCTGCAGGACCAAGTAGAACCAGCAGGATAATAAATGGTCCAACAAACCAAATGACAATATAGTTTTTCATTCCTACCCTCTAATACGACCCATAGGAGCATTATATGAATTAACGCCCTATAGTTGATAAGAAAATACACCCCACTACTTTTGTTTTCAAACAGGACACGGTCCCGGTCTCCTGGCTGAAAGTCCTGTGTTTATTTGACCCATCCACCACCCCAACCTGCTTTCTTACAAGGAATTTGGCGCTCTTATACTTTGTGTCCTTATTTAATGCTTATTCACCAGCTGGTCTCTAACTGTCTATTTGCTGCTGAGCTACATCAGACTCTTTGGTACAGTGGGTTTTAGAGTCCTGAAATGGACTCTGATGAGAGGTGAGCGTCTGGCATGGTAAGGCATATTGGTGGTGGTAGAGTGTGGTTCCCCCCCGAAGCGCTTTGAGTGTCTATGATAAAGCGCTATATAAATGTATGGAATTATTATTATCATTATAGCTGTGAGAGTGAACAAAAAAAGTATTTGTATCAAGATTTGGGCCTTGAAACCAAAATGCCAGTGAGTTAAAAACTTTAAAAAAGTCTGTAGAGCTGAGAGGAGCTAGCCTGACAAGCCAGACCCACATCCAGATGTTGGATCTGGGAACTCACCATTGACGGAGCTCGATCCGAGCGGCGGGTTAAATGGTTGTCTTTAAAATTCCCTCTGCACGTGATAGGATAGCGCTACAACCAGGCAGAGCAACGAAGAAGGTAGAGAAGCTAGTTGATAGATTAAACTTTTGCTGTATCTGGTCGACAAATCTCCGAACACATCTTCCTTTTTTAAGAATGACTTCAGTGCCGTTCTTTGTTCTTTTCTCAAAGAAAAGCTGAACTCCAAGTCTTCAGAAGACCGCTCTTCCCAGCAGCAGCAGCCATAAGCCCCGCCCACCAACTCTATACATGATGTGATTGGCCTGACCAAAATTAGTTTTTTGCAACTCAAAAGTCAACGGAGACTTGCTAGACCCACCTGGCTGCCAAATAAATTTGCTGCCACTAGGGCAAGTCTAGATTTCTAGGCTAGAGAGGAGCTGCACAGTCGGGAGATAATTCTCTGTGGATTTGTGACTGGCAGCAACCCCTCTCACATTACACATGGTAATTTAATCCCTTTTCTTTAAATCAAAAAAATTCCAATTTGATTAAATTATTTAATTAACTGTAAAAACAGTCCTGTTCAGTAATGATTACATCATATGTTGATGGGTTCATGCTGATGCTTGTTTGTCTTCACACCTCTGCTGGCAGTGACACCTCATTGGTCATTGGTCACCATCTGACTAACCCATGCAGGTGTGAACAAACTTCCATCCAGAGGGGTTCAGCACACCGCCTTTAGGAGCCACTAATGGGCTGCAAAACATTGTTCACAGAGAGACAAATCAAATCTCACGGGACCTGACTGTTTTGGCGCTTTTCCATTACATGGTACCTGCTCGACTCGCCTCGACTCTACTCGCCTTTTTTGGTTTTCCATTAAGAAAAAAAGTACCTGTTACCTGCTAACATGTACTTTTTTTAGTACCACCACAGTCGAGGTTCCCAGCGGGCTGAGGCGAGCCGAAAAGGTGACCTGAAACCCTGCAGGCTACAGATTGGTCGGAAAGCGACAGACGGCATTTTTAAATAGTTTAGCCAGCTGTGGGGTTTTTGCCGGAGGCTCCACGCAGAGCTTTCTCCGTAGCATACAAGTGGCCTAATGGCAAGTAGAGTCGAGGCGAGTCGAGCAGGTACCATGTAATGGAAAAACGCCATTTGTGTGTTTGACGATGCCGACTATACACAACAAAGTAAATGGTCATTTGGCCCATCAAACACTGATCTACTGGGAGATGAGTTTTGGCACTTCAGTTTTAGCTCTGCTAATTAAGACACCAAAGAATAGACACAAACTTTGCCTCATTTAACTTGCTGAAGATTTTGTTTTAATGCAGGTTTTATTTTTAATACCATATGTTTGTAAACAGGGCCTGAAGTTAACTTTTTTGGCCACCAGCCACTCAGGCTTTTTACCAGTGTGGTATCTTTGAGTAGCGATGATGTGATGATGTGTCTGAAGAGAAATTCGCTGACGCTGTCTTGATTGGATATAAAGATTTATTACATCAAGTTTTCAGCACCAATTACAAGCCCTGCAGAGCCCGGAGAGTGTACACCGATGGACACACTCTGTCTTGCTGCATCGAGAACAGGGTTATAAGGGATATCTTTAGGTAACATGTTAGATAACATACAAAGATGTGAGTTGGCAAATTAAAGGTCAGAGTCCATTTGAGGGGCTCCAACACTACACATAAAGTCAATGAACTCACTCAGCCACCAATCACAGCACATCATTAAACCTACTTCATTACCACAGTGCTCATGATGACTCAGCACATTTGAGCTTTATAACAGAATTTAAGACTTTAAACCCTCAGATACCACACCAGCCAAAGTTTTGCCTGTTGAAAGTGAAATACAGGAAATGCACCAGCATTGTTCTACCCACCGACGTGGCAGGTAGACAGTTTTACCCGCCAATGGCAAAATTCACCTGTATTTGGCGCATGGTTGGGTGTTGATTTCAGGCCCTTGTTGTATATATATATATAACCGCGTCAGTTAGGGTTAGATATGAAGGCAGAAAATGCTCCTGTGGGTCGTATTTCCTCTATTTGCTCAGACCGGCCAGATCAGCGGGAGAATGGTACGTTGATTTCCCGATCAACGTGAACTACATTAATTCAAAATCCATCTGGGGCTAAACGGAAACAATCTAAAAAGAAAAAGGCAAAAGTGGCGTTGCGTTATCACTTTTTATTCCGCATTTAGACAAGCGTTTTTCGGGGAAATCTGCGTGCATATGGTGACGCAAAAGTGGACATATGGACCGAATTTCTTCAGCAGCACCTCAACTGGCTCCTTTCGATGCGAAGGAACAGCGGCTCTACTCCGAGCTCCTCACGGATGACTGAGCTTCTCACCCTATCTCTAAGGGAGACGCCAGCCACCGTCCTGAGGAAACCCATTGCGGCCGCTTGTACCCTGGAGCTCGTTCTTTCGGTCATGACCCAGCCTTCATGACCATAGGTGAGGGTAGGAACGAAAACTGCCCGTTAGATCGAGAGCTTTGCCTTCTGGCTCAGCTCTCTTTTCGTCACAACGGTGCGATAAATTGAATGTAATACCGCACCCCCTGCGCCGATTCTCCGACCAATCTCCCGCTCCATTGTCCCCTCACTCGCGAACAAAACCCCAAGGTACTTGAACTCCTTCACTTGGGGTAAGAACTCATTCCCTACCTGGAGTAGGCACTCCATCGGTTTCCTGCTGAGAACCATGGCCTCAGATTTAAAGGTGCTGATCCTCATCCCAACCGCTTCACACTCGGCTGCGAACCGATCCAGTGAGTGCTGAAGGTCGCAGGCCGATGATGCCATCAGGACCACGTCATCTGCAAAGAGCAGCGATGAGATACCCAACTGCAACCCCTCCTTTCCAGCACCTTGGAGTAGACTTTACCAGGGAGGCTGAGAAGTGTGATACCCCTGTAATTGGCACACACCCTCTGGTCCCCCTTTTTAAAAAGGGGAACCACCACCCCGGTCTGACACTGCTTTGGCACTGTCCCAGACTTCCACGCAATTTTGAAGAGGCGTGTCAACCAGGACAGCCCCTCCACACCCAGAGCCTTGAGCATTTCTGGACGGATCTCATCAATCCCCGGGGCTTTGCCACTGTGGAGTTGTTTGACTACATCAGTGACTTCCGCCTGGGAAATTGACAATGATGCCCCATCATCCTCCAGCTCTGCCTCTAACATAGAGGGCGTATTAGTCGGATTCAGGAGTTCCTCAAAGTGCTGCTTCCACCGCCCTATTACCTCCTCAGTTGAGGTCAACAGTGTCCCATCCTTACTGTACACAGCTTGGATGGTTCCCCGCTTCCCCCTCCTGAGGTGGCGAACAGTTTTCCAGAAGCACTTTGGTGCCGACCGAAAGTCCTTCTCCATGTCTTCTCCAAACTTCTCCCACACCCGCTGCTTTGCCTCTTTCACGGCAGAGGCTGCAGCCCTCCGGGCCCTTCAGTACCCTGCAACTGCCTCCGGAGTCCTCTGGGATAACATATCCCGGAAAGACTCCTTCTTCAGTCGGACGGCTTCCCTGACCACCGCTGTCCACCACGGTGTTCGTGGGTTACCGCCCCTTGAGGCACCTAAGACCCTAAGACCACAGCTCCTCGCCGCAGCTTCAGCAATGGAAACTTTGAACATTGTCCACTCGGGTTCAATGCCCCCAGCCTCCACAGGGATGCACGAAAAGCTCCGCCGGAGGTGCGAGTTGAAAGTCCGTTGGACAGGGGCCTCCTCCAGACGTTCCCAATTTACCCGCACTACCCGTTTGGGCTTACAAGGTCTGTCCAGAGTCTTCCCCCACCCCCTGACCCAACTCACCACCAGATGGTGATCAGTTGACAGCTCCGCCCCTCTCTTTACCCAAGTTTCCAAAACATAAGGCCTCAGATCAGATGAAACGATTATAAAATCGATCATTGACCTTTGGCGTAGGGTGCTCTGGTACCAAGTACACTTATGAGCATCCCTATGTTCGAACATGGTGTTTGTTATAGACAATCCATGACTAGCACAGAAGTCCAACAACAAACAACCACTCTGGTTTAGATCAGGGAGGCCGTTCCTCCCAATCACGCCTCTCCAGGTGTCTCCATCATTGCCCACGTGTGCGTTGAAGTCAACCAGCAGAACAATGGAGTCCCCCACTGGCGCCCCATGCAGGACTCCAGTCAAGGTCTCCAAGAAGGCCGAATACTCCGAACTCTTGTTTGGTGCATATGCACAAACAACAGTCAGGGTTCCCCCCCCCCACAACCTGCAGGCGTAGGGAGGCGACACTCTCGTCCAGCGGGGTAAACTCCAACATAGCGGCGCTCAGCCGGGGGCTTGTGAGTAGACTTTTGCAGACTTTTGGGTTTTAACCCTTTAGACGAGGGTTTAAGATTTCCACTCTGGAGGGTGGTTTCACTTTTTTATGTTTTTAATCCCCAAAAACGCCGTCTGTGTCTAAACGAAAGGCACGTCTGATAAAATAGTTTTCACCCGCGAGCTTTCTCGTGTAAACAGGCCCTAGAATGGGCATCGTTTATTTTCATTTAGGCCACAGACACACATGTTGTCGAGCACTAGTAGTATGGATTCTTCAGGACAAGTAATAAGTTCAAGAATGGGAACATATCAATTCTTTCAGTGACAGCTGTGTTGCTTGTTAATAAAGTTAATAATATGGCTTAATTTGATCCTACAGTGCTTATTGAAAATAATAATAATGCTAAATGATACGTCTGCATTGAGGCTACTGCGAGCCTTTAACCCAAACATCATCAGCAGGAATATCAACAATTCTAGTTCCTTATTTACTTCGGTCGAAAAGTGAACCTACATAGTTACGTAATCTCCTATCTCTCCCAAATTCCTCCCCCTCCTCCACTCCTCTCACCCTAACGTCACCCCTCTTTCCATCCCCACCTACCTCCTCCCTCTTTCCCACCCTACTTATCTCCCCCCCTTCACCCCCTCCTTCTTCCTCCCCCCTCCACCAGTTCTTTCTGATGCACAACCCGGTCCTTCAGGCCTCTGTAAATTGGAGGTGGGGTGCCCGGGGGGCCAGGCAAGGTGACTCTGCTCCCAATCCAACTCCCTATACGTAACCCAAGATGACAGGTGAGCGTGGAAATTAACCCACTGTTGGCCAAAGAACTCCGGCGGCTTGGATTGGTTTGGGCTGAGTCCTTTGCCTGCCCCTCTGCCTCCTCCATCCCGACCCCTTCACTGCCTGACTAAACCCACATTGTACACAGCAATGGAATAACCAATGTTGCTCTGCCTTGCAGTAACACCATTTCATCTCTTTCACCTACAGAGTTCGTTACATCCCACCAACAGCAGAAGGTGCCAGAGCTGTTAGCTGCGGGGCCCTGTGGGAGCAACCCAATCACTGAGGTGGATATCAAAACAATGATGATGAAGGGACAAATGAAAAGCAAAAAGCGCATTCCACCCCAAACATCTACCTACATCAGTTATCTACCTCTATCCCAAAGAGGGTCTCTGCAGCAGCGCCTGGCTCCCCAGGGTGCCCGGAACCACATGCACACCCACGCACATTCAGAAAATACAAGACTGGTCGCTGGAGGTGGGGAAGCAGACCCTTTTTCTTGGGGACTCCAACCTCTCACACATTACAACTTTCACAGATCCAGTGACAAAGCAGCAAGGAGGCTTCCTACGATCATTTAAACCAGTTTTATGACGAGGTCGGTGAGGATGGAAACATCTGACATTTCTGGGCAAACTTTGCCCGCCGGCTTTCAAAAAGAAAATCTGAACTTCAGTCTGATCCACAGCAGACCTGAAACGGCACGTTGAACTGGTTGAATATGAAGATGAAATCTGACGCATAGTTTCAGTGTTAAAACTGATAAAATAATTGGAGTGTCTATTTGCACCCCCAGTACGAATAGCCTCGGGCACACAGCTGAGCTTTTCACACCCTGTGACGTAACAACAAAAACACATTGCTCGCGTGCACCGAAATCATGGCGGACATTCATCTTCCATGACCGCAGAAACCAGAAACTGGCATATTAGAAGGAAAGTTTTGTCTCTAAAGTTTATAACAATTGAATTTCTAGCGGAAAATGGATGACGTACAGCCGCTTTCTGTCTTCAGTGAAAGCATACAACTGTTAGTTTGTTAGTTAGTACCTATTTTTTGTATAAAGTCTGGTTACCAAGCAACCGAAGTTTGAAGACACCAAGTAGTAAACAGTTGTACGTTGTTTTGTATTAACTGCTAGGTGAGTGGTTAGAACACTGAGGTTTGTTCTTGGAGTTTGGAGCTTGATTCCCTGGTGAGGCGATCTTAATTTTTTTATTTTGGATTGGATAATTTGCGTGCACTTGCGCAAGTCAGGGTCCGCAAACGTGAAATTTTTTTGGCAGGGTGGTAGGGGAAGACTCATGAATATGTCTGCTCTGGTTGGGTTGGTTAGGTTTAGGCAAGAGGAGTGGGATTGGTTGGTTAGGGTAAGAATGTCAGAGCGATTTTATTCCAAAAAAGGTATAATACGTGAGTAGTATGGATAACTGTGTAAATATATGCCAAGGTACTGTAAATGCACAGGGGTGCAGTAGCATACATTCATATTAGTACCAGACGGGGTATTAATAGAACACATTGCTGTGTGCACCGGCAGCGTACGAATAGCATTAATTTCTAATTGCACCAGGGTAGGAATAGCATACACTGCTAATTGTACCAGGGGTGCAAATAGCCTCACCCTTTTTTTATTTTGGATTGGATAATTTGCGTACACTTGCGCAAGTCAGGGTCTGCAAAACGCGAAATTTTTTTGGCAGGGTGGTAGGGGAAGACTCATGAATATGTCTGCTCTGGTTGGGTTGGTTAGGTTTAGGCAAGAGGAGTGGGATTGGTTATGGTTAGTGTATGAATGTCAGGGCGATAATATTCCAAGAAGGTATAATACGCAACCCGGTCTCACGGCAGTTCGTGTAAATGTCCACGTTATTCTTAATCTATTGATACGTGTTCACGGAGAAGTTTTTCTCGTTTTTTACGTGTAAATGTCACGTTATTTTTTAAGTGTAAATGTCACATTATTTTCTCGGGGAAAGGACGTCAGGAGGCGGCCGAAAAGGTCGCTCCATAAGCCGGGAGGCGCCCGCGAGACGGCCCGCGAGGCGGCCCACTGGGGACGCCCCACAATAACGGGATGGCGGAGGTTGGGTTTAGGAAAAAACTTACAGGGAAAGGGTGCCTTAAACGCCGGGGAAAGGGCGCCTTAAACGCCGGGAGACGCGCCACAGTAACACGCGGGACAAATTTACAAACATTTAAATGAATGAGAGGGCTGTGTTTTCTACAGACTAAATGCAGCTTCACACCTCAGAAACAATTATCACGTAGTGGGATTTTGGGACAATTGGAAAATAGCCTTTGACACCCCCAGTGGTCATTAAGAGTATCTGGTTCTGTCTCTGACACTGATCAATGCCCTGCAGGTTGGCAAACCTCAGAGACATTGTAAACATATGTGTCTTTGACTATCTGGATGATACTCTTTATAAGTGTCATACATATGTAAATATGTGATTACTTAAAAAAACGGTATATGGTGCTTATGACTCTTTCTTTGAATGCAGCAGCATCAGAGAGGAAAAATACACAACAAGATAAAGCTGAAGCACAGGCCTTTACATTTTTGTTAATACACAATTTAGACTTTTAGACAGGAAAGCATATTTTCACGTTCTGTATACAACTGATCACTGAACAGTAGGAACATTTTCATTCCTTTTTTCCTCAGACCGAGTGTGATCCCAGTCCCTCCACAGCATGTTGGTCTCAGAGGAGCCAGGCTGCAGTATCTGAATCTTAAACAAGGCATACATCAAAGGATTTAGACAAGAGTTAAAATATTACAGATGGTCAAGATGTCACAGTTGAGTTAAAGCAGGAGTAAAACAAGGCATAGATCATCAATAAATGTTATACAGGGATCAAATATGAATTGACACTTGACTGAAATGATTAGAACAACTTTTGTTCCTAAGCTGAAAGGGAAGATGATGTTTTTGTACCGACAGTTTTATCTGAAACACAGCAGTGGATTTTTTTCTATACTGGAAACAAAAACTGCATAAGTGTCATACACGTGTGAATTTAAAGCTTGCTTTAAACTGGGTGATTAACTAGAAACAGTATATGGTGCTTATGACTCGTTCTTTAAATGTAGCAGCATCAGAGAGGAAAAATACACAGCACAGGCCTTTCTATTGTTGTTCATACACAATTTAGACTTAAAGACAGGAAAGCATATGTTCACCTTCTGTATTTGATCATTCACTCACTGAACAACAGGCACATATTCATTCATTTATCCTTAGATCTCAGTCCCTCCACCCCCTCTCTACAGCATGTTGGTCTCACAGGAGCCAGGCTGCAGTATCTGAAGAGTAACTATGAGTTTAACTGATTTTCTAAACCAGGGGTAAAACAAGGCATAGATCACAGGGTTTAGACAAGAGTTACAATACAACACAAAGAGAACATAGGATGCAGATGAAGCATTGACCAAGCTGTCACCTGCAAGAGAGACAGAGAAATATGGGCAGAAACATAGTAGGAACACAACTACAAGAACACCAAGAGTCCTGGCTGCTTTCAGCTCTGATTTCTTTGCCTTTGGAGTCTCTGAATGCTGGAGTGTGACAGCTGTAATGTGAGAGCGCATGGCACGAGCCTGAGACACAGCCACGGCAAATATTCTCAGATACAGAGCTATGATGACAGTAAAAGGAATAATAAAGCTCAAAACAACATCTACAGCTCCCAAGACATAGTCAACGACCAACACACATTCTCCGTAGCAGGATTTATACCTCCCCAGTTGAGTCAGTTCATCCTTCACAAAGAGAAAGCTGTAGGAAACAGAATAGAGCCAACACAGACAAACACAGAGTTTAACTCTGTTGACAGTGATTCTGTTGTTGTAATGCAGAGGGTCACAAATAGCCACATAACGGTCAACTGATATGAGCACCATGTCACCTACTGAGGATGCGAAAATGATGGTTGAAAGATAATTATAAAGAAAACACACAAAGTCACCAAGAAACCAGCAGGATGTTCTTCGGACGATTTCTCCCGGCATTGCCAAGAGGCCCACTAGAAGGTCTGAGACAGCCAGAGAGAGGAGGAGGATGTTGGTGGGTGTGTGGAGCTGCCTGGAGGGAAAGAGAAAAGCACAATTTCACCAACAAGTCTTTATATCTAAATGACAAACCACATTTTTTTATGTTAGTTCTTTCTGAAACAATCGAAACAATCATTCCAAAAACACTCATGAGTTTTCTTCCCGATCTGTCATAGAAACAGGCCTTATTCTGAGCAGTCAGTTTGATCATCATAATATGAGAAGAACAGGTGTTATATTACTAATAAAATCATCAATGGCTCCCTCAAGCATCCCTGTAAGACATGACATTGAGACATCAAGCCAGTTTGCACAATACCAGGATTATGAAACTCACACAAAGTATTCATATATGTAAAATTTCAATTGTTGAGACATAATCTTAACTTGAAGTGGGAGACTGAGATGATGACAAGCAGGTTGAGAGCTACAGTGAGCAGAGAAATTGAGAAGAGCAAAATGTGAATGAGCATCACTTCAAACCAAGGAGATGTCACCTTCCTGCAGGAGGTGTTGAAGAGTTGTGGAAAGCAGAGCTCTGCTCCGTCCTGTGTCTCCATCATCAGTGGGAGGATGAGAGAGACCTCAGCTCTCTGCCTCAAACTCTGTCGTATAAAGATGTATCTCTTTCTACCCTTGTTTCCACCCCTCCCTTTCTCCCTCTCAGTCTCTGTTGGACACTGATGTCTTTTTTTTTTGCTCAACCCATCACAACGTCATCTCCTACACTTTCTCTGTTAGTCCACAAGCCTTTCAATAATCATTTTTCTTCTCAATCCTCCGGTGTTCTTACTTTCTGTCAATCTTCTGTCACCCCCAGATTCCAGACTTTCCAGATCTCGACCCAGCTGAACACATGCAACAGCATGGCCTGGAGCAGATATAATCACTTTTATCCTTAGACAATTGGGCGGCAGGTCAGTGATTCAGTTAGTTCCAAGCTTACCAAACCCTTAAGTCTTCAAGAACTTAATAAAACATGCTCATGAGAAAATTATATAATTTCAACAATCGAGAGCTGTAAAGGTAGCTGCGAGTGTGAAACAAAACACAGGGAGAGGGAAAGAATGGCACCTTTGCGTGTAAAACAAAGCATCACGTGTAGAGAGCAGCCACCATGTGCCCGTGACTGTCTGCTTTGCGTGCGCTTGAGAGCAGACACGCTCTCGAAAGGTAAACTCTCCTCTCAAAGCTGATTTCTGCTCGCTCGAATGAGACTAACTTTAAAAATTGTGGAGGGGGATACCAAGGGAGACACTTGCCCTGACGGTAATAAATACCTGGAATACATAAGAATTACCGTAGTTTACTATTCGTAGCTATATGTAGGTATGGTTTATGAGAACAGCTGGTCTGGTTTGATCTTGTTAGGCCATCTCAGTGTCTCGACGGCTGCCTCAGCAGTTTATTCTGCTCTGTCAGGCCCTCTGTTCCTGTCACTACCCCCAGGCCCATGCACTTCTAAAGAACTTTCCAGACTTGCCACCAGATGCCCTCACACTTTACCATCGGTCTCCCATCCACCTGCGCACTACTTCCTGGCGCTCTTCACTGCCATCTGTGAGTGGTGCCAGAGTTTGGCCAACAAGTGGCATTCTTCAGGTGAAAGCTCTGCTCCAGAACCTGACTCTCTTTAGCCTGTTCCAGTCTCCTCTAAATCTTCCAAACTCTGCTCCCAGACCTCCAGTGCCTTCATGGGCCCTCTAGCGCCTCTCTGGAGTCAAGCAGGTTGACCGCTAGCCCCGTGCTTGATTTCCTGCCGACTTATAACTATTCTGATTCTCGGCCTGCTAGCATAGTCAAACAGTCAGCAAGCCTCGGGCCTTCCCACCTCCCATCTATCCTCTCCATTGCAGTCTGATTGAATTTGGCTGGCACAGTCTTGTTGTTAAGCACTAAATAAATAACACCACTGGATGTTCACCACCCACCCTGCAGTACCAAAAGATGCAGAAGTAGAACCAGTAGGATATTAAAGGGTCCAACAAGTCTTCCAAACCATATGACAATATAGTTGTTTTTTTTCATTCCTACCCTCTAATACGACCCATAGGAGCATTGTATGAATTGACGCCCTGTAGTTGATAAGAAAATACACCCCACTACTTTTGTTTTCAAACAGGACACGGTCCCGGTCTCCTGGCTGAAAGTCCTGTGTTAATTTGACCCATCCACCACCCCAACCTGCTTTCTTACACGGAATTTGGCGCTCTTATACTTTGTGTCCTTATTTAATGCTTTGCTCAATTGGCCCCTTCCCTACTTTCTGGTGCACTCCGGCAGCACTACAACCCTCTTTACCTGCTAAATCCTCCACTTTATTCACCAGCTGGTCTCTAACTGTCTATTTGCTGCTGAGCTACACCAGACTCTTTGGTACAGTGGGTTTTAGAGTCCTGAAATGGACTCTGATGAGAGGTGAGCGTCTGGCATGGTAAGGCATATTGGTGGTGGTAGAGTGTGGTCCCCCCCGAAGCGCTTTGAGGGTCTATGATAAAGCGCTATATAAATGTATGGAATTATTATTATTATCATTAGAGCTGTGAGAGTGAACCATAACAGTAAAGGTTTGGGTCTTAAAACAAAAATACCAGTGAGTTAAAAACAGTCTGTAGAGCTGAGAGGAGCTGCACAGTCGGGAGATAATTCTCTGTGGATTTGTGACTGGCAGCAACCCCTCTCACATTACACATGGTAATTTAATTTAAATCTAAAAAATTCCAATTTGATTAAATTATTGCATTCTCAGACACAATATCAACCGTAAAAACAGTCCTGTTCAGTAATGATTACATCATATGTTGATGGGTTCATGCTGATGCTTGTTTGTCTTCACACCTCTGCTGGCAGTGACACCTCATTGGTCGAGATGTCACCATCTGACTAACCCATGCAGGTGTGAACAAACTTCCATCCAGAGGGGTTCAGCACACCGCCTTTAGGAGCCACTAATGGGCTGCAAAACATTGTTCACAGAGAGACAAATCAAATCTCACGGGACCTGACAATGCCCACTATACACAACAAAGTAAATGGTCATTTAGCCCATCAAACACTGATCTACTGGGAGATGAGTTTGGCACTTCAGTTTTGGCTCTGCTAATAAGCATACACACAAACTTTGCCTCATTTAACTTGCTGAAGATTTTGTTTTAATGCAGGTTTTATTTTTAATACCATATGATTGTAAACAGGGCCTGAAGTTAACTTTTTTGGCCACCAGCCACTCAGTCTTTGGTAGCACTGCATATTACGGTTCAGTAATAAGATGGTAATAGTGGGGTAACAGTGAGATAATAAAGAGGTAATATATAGGTAATAACATGTAATTACCAAAGTAATAAGTAGGAAAGTGTTCAATAATAACTAGACTACCAGAAATACATCTGGTAGTTTCCGTTAAAATTTCCAATATATAACTATTTTAAATTATATATATATATATATATATATATATATATATATATATATATATATATATATATTTGAAATATTTGAATATATGTATATATATATATATATATTCAAATATTTTAAATTAATACTGTGAAAACTTTATTAATATGCTTCCGTTGGAGCAGTCGCCCACTCATAGTCGAATAAGCACGGTGTCTGTCCCCGGCTCAGATCGGTTAAATCAAAGGTAAACAAAAGATGCGCTATACTCAACAACCTAATTGGAATTAAAACGACTGCAACGATAGAACAAATTAGGAAAATTAGATGTGGACTATTAAATATTAGATCTCTGTCTTCTAAAGCAGTATTGGTAAACGATTTGATATCAGATGATAACATTGATTTATTTTGTCTTATTGAAACCGGGCTGGGCCATGAATAATATGTCAGTCTTAATGAAGCCACTCCTCCCAGTCATATTAATACTCAAATTCCTAGAGGCTCAGGCCGAGGAGGGGTGTTGCAACCATCTTTTATTCAAGCCTGTTAATTAATCCTAAACCTAAACTAAATTATAACTCGTTTGAAAGTCTTGTTCTTAATCTTCAACATCCAAAATGGAAAACATTACCATCCATC
This sequence comes from Perca fluviatilis, assembly GCF_010015445.1. Lineage (NCBI taxonomy): Eukaryota > Metazoa > Chordata > Actinopteri > Perciformes > Percidae > Perca > Perca fluviatilis. The sequence goes on along the minus strand of NC_053112.1, from coordinate 5,602,975 downwards.
CATCTTCTTCCGCTTATCCGGTGTCGGGTCGCGGGGGGAGCAGCTCCAGCAGGGGACCCCAAACTTCCCTTTCCCGAGCCACATTAACCTGCTCTGACTGGGGGATCCCAAGGCGTTCCAAGGCCAGGTTGGAGATATAATCCCTCCACCTAGTCCTGGGTCTTCCCCGAGGCCTCCTCCTAGCTGGGAGGTGCCAAGGGGGCATCCTTGCCAGATGCCCGAACCACCTCAACTGGCTCCTTTCGACGCGAAGGAGCAGCGTCTCTGCTCCGAGCTCCTCACAGATGACTCTCACCCTATCTCTAAGGGAGACGCCAGCCACCCTCCTGAGGAAACCCATTTCGGCCTCTTGTACCCTGGATCTCGTTCTTTCGGTCATGACCCAGCCTTCATGACCATAGGTGAGAGTAGGAACGAAAACTGACCGGTAGATCGAGAGCTTTGCTTTCTGGCTCAGCTCTCTTTTCGTCACAACGGTGCAATAGATTGAATGTAATACCACACCCGCTGCGCCGATTCTCCGACCAATCTCCCGCTCCATTATCCCTTCACTTGCAAACAAAACCCCAAGGTACTTGAACTCCTTCACTTGGGGTAAGGACTCATTCCCTACCTGGAGAAGGCATTCCATCGGTTTCCTCCTGAGAACCAAGGCCTCAGATTTAGAGGTGCTGATCCTCATCCCAGCCGCTTCACACTTGGCTGCGAAAAGATCCAGTGAGTGCTGAAGGTCGCAGGCCGATGATGCCATCAGGACCACGTCATCTGCAAAGAGCAGCGATGAGATCCCCAGCCCACCGAACTGCAACCCCTAAACGAGTCCGACTTACTGCCAACTTACTGCCGAGACCCACTCAGCCCATACTCCCGCAGCACCTCCCACAGTATCTCCCGGGGGACCCGGTCATACGCCTTCTCCAGATCCACAAAACACATGTAGACTGGTTGGGCATACTCCCAGGCTCCCTCCAGGATCCTTGCGAGAGTAAAGAGCTGGTCCGTTGTTCCACGACCAGGACGGAATCCGCATTGTTCCTCTTCAATCTGAGGTTCGACTATCGGCCGAACCCTCCTTTCCAGCACCTTGGAGTAGACTTTACCAGGGAGGCTGAGAAGTGTGATACCCCTGTAATTGGCACACACCCTCTGGTCCCCCTTTTTAAAAAGGGGAACCACCAGCCCAGTCTGCCACTCTTTTGGCACTGTCCCAGACTTCCACGCAATGTTGAAGAGACATGTCAACCAGGACAGCCCCTCCACACCCAGAGCCTTGAGCATTTCTGGACGGATCTCATCAATCCCCGGGGCTTTGCCACTGTGGAGTTGTTTGACTACATCAGTGACTTCCGCCTGGGAAATTGACGATATTCCCCCATCATCCTCCAGCTCTTCCTCTAACATACAGGGCGTATTAGTCGGATTCAGGAGTTCCTCAAAGTGCTCCTTCCACCGCCCTATTACCTCCTCAGTTGAGGTCAACAGTGTCCCCTCCTTACTGTATACAGCTTGGATGGTTCCCCGCTTCCCCCTCCTGAGGTGGTGAACAGTTTTCCAGAAGCACTTTGGTGCCGACCGAAAGTCCTTCTCCATGTCTTCTCCAAACTTCTCCCACACACACAAACATTACAGCCAATTATATTCGTTGTTATTTACAGGGCTCAAGGTCCGTATTCTGAATTTGTATCTGAATTCTCAGAGTTTTTATCATGTTTAGTACTTAAATAAGACAAAGTACTTATTGTAGGTGATTTTAATATCCATGTGGATGTTGACAATGATAGCCTTAGTACTGCTTTCAACTCATTACTGGATTCAATTGGTTTCAGTCAGAGTGTGCACAAGGCGACGCACTGTTTTAACCACACCCTCGACCTTGTATATGGTATTGAAATTGAGGATTTAATAATATTTCCACAGAATTCCCTCGATCACCCTCCAACCTTAGCAAACTATAGACCTATATCTAACCTTCCCTTTCTATCCAAGTTCCTTGAGAAGATGGTTGCTAATCAGTTATGTGATTTTCTACATAGCAATAGTTTATTTGTTGACTTTCAGTCAGGATTAAGAAAGCATCATAGCACAGAGACGGCACTGGTGAAAATTACTAACGACCTTCTAACTGCTGCAGACAAAGGACTTTTTTCTTGTTTTACTAGATCTTAGTGCTGCATTTGACACTATTGACCATACAATCCTGTCACAGAGATTGGAACACTTAGTTGGCATTGAAGGAATTGCTCTAAGCTGGTTTAAGTCCTATTTCTCTGATCGATCAGATGATAAATCCTCCAAGTACGCTAAAGTTAGCCATGGCGTTCCACAAGGCTCAGTGCTTGGACCTATTCTGTTCTCCTCATATATGCTTCCTCTTGGTAATATTATTAGGAAACAATCAATTAACTTTCACTGTTATGCGGATGACACCCAATTATACTTGTCAATGAAACCAGACGAAACTAGTCAGCTAGCTGAACTTCAAACGTGCATTAAAGATATAACATCCTGGATGACCTATAATTTTCTGATGTTAAACTCTAACAAAACTGAAGTTCTTGTGCTGGGCCCTAAACACCTCCGAACCTCATTATCTAAAGACATAGCTACTCTGGATGGTAGCTATTAATTTGTTGGAATTTTGGGGCTTTGTAAATTATAGAGTGTGGTCTAGACCTACTCTATCTGTAAAGTGTCTCAAGATAACTTGTTATGATTTGATACTATAAATAACATTGAATTGAAAACATCAACATATATTACCCCATTAATATCATGTTATTACAATATTAATATAACTATATTACCATTATCCAGATATAGTATATAGTTTGTTCCACATGCGTGTGTGTTCCTTGAAGAACTGTAAGACAGTGCTCATGATGACTCAGCACATTTGAGCTTTATAACAGAATTTAAAACTTTAAGCCCTCAGATACCACACCAGCCAATGTTTTGCCTGATGAAGGTGAAATACAGGAAATGCACCAGCATTATTCTACCCACCGACGTGGCAGGTAGACTCACAGTTTTACCCGCCAATGGCAAAATTCACCTGTATTTGGCGCATGGTTGGGTGTTGATTTCAGGCCCTTGTTGTATGTATGAGGGGTATCACTGTTTGCTTGTAGTTAGGATACACTTTCACCGTTAGGAGGTGTTAGCAAATAAAAGTACAAATGTACTAATATTACACAAACAAGATCTTTTTCTAAACATAACTAAGTAGTTTTGGTGCATTTACCTAACCAAACGGTGACTGTTTAAAACCGCGTCAGTTAGGGTTAGATATGAAGGCAGAAAATGCTCCTGTGGGTCCTATTTCCTCTATTTGCTCACACCGGCCAGATCAGCGGGAGAATGGTACGTTGATTTCCCAATCAACGTCAACTACATTAAATCAAAATCCATCTAGGGCTATATTTAGACGGAAACAATCTGAAGAAAAAAAGGCAAAAATGGCGTTGCATTATCACTTTTTATTCCGCATTTAGACAAGCGTTTTGGGGGGAAATCTGCGTGCATATGGTGACGCAAAAGTGTGTGAAATTTGATGTAGTATGCACACCAGGCAGCTAGGTGGTAGTGCCACACAACACAACCAAGTCTGTGCGCCTGCATAGAACCTTCCTTCTACTTCTCCTCCTCTCCTCCTCCTCTCTCCCTCTGCTCTCCCTAGTAGCGCCAAACCAAAACATGAAAACTGACAATTTTGTCTGGGGGTGGCACAACAGGGCGTGGACTGTGAGTCCTGCCAGTCAAAATATATAGACATATGGACCGAATTTCTTCAGCAGTATCCTATACCATATCCACACGAGAAAGACGCTATCTGTAAAAGTCAGATATCATTAAAACTGAAAGCCATCTAGGACCAAGTATAGGCAGGCTGTGGATACCCAACGGTGGAGTGGCCATGGGCGAGTAATCACTCTATATTTTGATTTATGTAAAAATGTAAATGTGGGTCGCCAGCCACCACAACAATAGAGGCTGCAGACTTTTGCGTTTTAACCCTTTAGACGGGAACGCGGCGGTGGAGCGTTTAAGATTTCCACTCTGGAGGGTGGTTTCACTTTTTTATGTTTTTAATCCCCAAAAACGCCGTCGGCGTCTAAACGAAAGGCACATCTGATAAAATTGTTTTCACCCGCGAGCTTTCTCGTGTAAACAGGCCCTAGAACGGGCATCGTTTATTTTCATTTGGGCCACAGACACACATGTTGTCGAGCGCTAGTAGTATGGATTCTTCAGGACAAGTAATAAGTTCAAGAATGGGAACATATCAATTCTTTCAGTGACAGCTGTGTTGCTTGTTAATAAAGTTAATAATATGGCTTAATTTGATCCTACAGTGCTTATTGCAAATAATAATAATGCTAAATGATCCGTCTGCATTGAGGCCACTGCAAGCCTTTAACCCAAACATCATCAGCAGGAATATCAACAATTCTAGTTCCTTATTTACTTCTGTTGAAAAGTGAACCTACATAGTTACATAATCTCCTATCTCTCCCAAATTCCTCCCCTCCACTACTCTCTCACCCTAACGTCACCCCTCTTTCCATCCCCACCTACCTCCCCCTCTTTCACCCTACTTACCTCCCCCTTACTACCTCCTTCTTCCTCCACCCTCCACCAGTTCTTTCTGATGCACAACCCGGTCCTTCAGGCCTCTGTAAATTGGAGGTGGGGGCGCTCGGGGGGCCAGGCAAGGTGACTCCGCTCCCAATCCAACTCCCTAAACGTAACCCAAGACGACAGGTGAGTGTGGAAATTAACCCACTGTTGGCCAAAGAACTCCGGCGGCTTGGATTGGTTCGGGTTGAGTCCCTTGCCTGCCCCTCCGCCTCCTCCATCCCGACCCCTTCACTGCCTGACTAAACCCACATTGTACACAGCAATGGAATAACCAATGTTGCTCTGCCTTGCAGTAACACCATTTCATCTCTTTCACCTACAGAGTTCGTTACATCCCACCAACAGCAGAAGGTGCCAGAGCTGTTAGCTGCGGGGCCCTGTGGGAGCAACCCAATCACTGAGGTGGATATCAAAACAATGATGATGAAGGGACAAATGAAAAGCAAAAAGCGCATTCCACCCCAAACATCTACCTACATCAGTTATCTACCTCTATCCCAAAGAGGGTCTCTGCAGCAGCGCCTGGCTCCCCAGGGTGCCCGGAACCACATGCACACCCACGCACATTCAGAAAATACAAGACTGGTCGCTGGAGGTGGGGAAGCAGACCCTTTTTCTTGGGGACTCCAACCTCTCACACATTACAACTTTCACAGATCCAGTGACAAAGCAGCAAGGAGGCTTCCTACGATCATTTAAACCAGTTTTATGACGAGGTCGGTGAGGATGGAAACATCTGACATTTCTGGGCAAACTTTGCCGCCGGCTTTCTCAAAAGAAAATCTGAACTTCAGTCTGATCCACAGCAGACCTGAAACGGCACGTTGAACTGGTTGAATATGAAGATGAAATCTGACGCATAGTTTCAGTGTTAAAACTGATAAAATAATTGGAGTGTCTATTTGCACCCCCAGTACGAATAGCCTCGGGCACACAGCTGAGCTTTTCACACCCTGTGACGTAACAACAAAAACACATTGCTCGCGTGCACCGAAATCATGGCGGACATTCATCTTCCATGACCGCAGAAACCAGAAACTGGCATATTAGGAAAGTTTTGTCTCTAAAGTTTATAACAATTGAATTTCTAGCGGAAAATGGATACTACAGTTGCGCTTTCTGTCTTCAGTGAAAGCATACAACTGTTAGTTTGTTAGTTAGTACCTATTTTTTGTATAAAGTCTGGTTACCAAGCAACCGAAGTTTGAAGACACCAAGTAGTAAACAGTTGTACGTTGTTTTGTATTAACTGCTAGGTGAGTGGTTAGAACACTGAGGTTTGTTCTTGGAGTTTGGAGCTTGATTCCCTGGTGAGGCGATCTTAATTTTTTTATTTTGGATTGGATAATTTGCGTGCACTTGCGCAAGTCAGGGTCCGCAAACGCGAAATTTTTTTGGCAGGGTGGTAGGGGAAGACTCATGAATATGTCTGCTCTGGTTGGGTTGGTTAGGTTTAGGCAAGAGGAGTGGGATTGGTTATGGTTAGGGTAAGAATGTCAGAGCAATATTATTCCAAAAAAGGTATAATACGTGAGTAGTATGGATAACTGTGTAAATATATGCCAAGGTACTGTAAATGCACAGGGGTGTAGATAGCATACATTGATATTAGTACCAGACGGGGTATTAATAGAACACATTGCTGTGTGCACCGGCGGGGTACCGGCATTAATTTCTAATTGCACCAGGGTACGAATAGCATACACTGCTAATTGTACCAGGGGTGCAAATAGCCTCACCCTTTTTTTATTTTGGATTGGATAATTTGCGTACACTTGCGCAAGTCAGGGTCTGCAAACGCGAAATTTTTTTGGCAGGGTGGTAGGGGAAGACTCATGAATATGCCTGATCTGGTTGGGTTGGTTATGTTTAGGCAAGAGGAGTGGGATTGGTTATGGTTAGTGTATGAATGTCAGGGCGATAATATTCCAAGAAGGTATAATACGCAACCCGGTCTCACGGCAGTTCGTGTAAATGTCCACGTTATTCTTAATCTATTGATACGTGTTCACGGAGAAGTTTTTCTCGTTTTTTACGTGTAAATGTCGCATTATTTTTTACGTGTAAATGTCACATTTACACATAAATCATTGGGACGCCATCCCCTGACGCCATCCCCGGGAAACAAAGCGCCGCAAACGGGACGCGATCCCCGCTCGCCCGGGTGAAAGTCCTGTGTTGTTTGATCCATCCACCACCTCGACCAACCTCCCTACGCGGATTTTCGGCTTATTATATTACTCCCTACAATTTCGTGCTGTGGCCACAAAATATGCTTCCCATTGAAATACATTACTTCACATTTTCGTGTTGTCTACCACGTAAAAAACGACAAAAACGTCTCCGTGAACACGTATCCATAGATTCAAATATTTAAATTGCGATGTTGGCCATTTCCACATGTCGTACTTTAACGAACTCCTCCTAGAGATTTCATCCGATCAACTTCAAACACGGTCTGTGCCATCTTAAGAGGCGGCCATTTTGTGCGTTTCGCCGCCGAAACAGGAAGTGGGTGTAACTCGAGTGTACGTTGTCCGATTACCTCGAAACTTTTCAGGATTCATAAGAGTCCAACCCTGAGGACAAATAACGGCCGATATTTACTTAAAGTCGTAGCGCCCCCTAGTGGCAACAGGAAGTAGGCCTAAAACTCAAGGTGCTATACTTTAACGAACTCCTCCTAGAGATTTCATCCGATGGACTTCAAACTTGGTCTGTACCATCCCAACACCTTAACGATGAAAAGTTATTAAAAGAAAAACTTTTCGTCAGACGGTGTGGGCGTGGCGTGGCGGCCATTTTGAGTGTTTAGCGATGCGGAAAGAAGTTGTTGTAACTTGAGTGTACGTTGTCGTATCTGCCCGAAATTTGTCACGATGGACAAGGGTCCAGGCCTGAGGACACCTACAGGCCAAAATTGACTTTTGGTCATAGCGCCCCCCCCCTGGCCACAGGAAATCTGCCTTATATGACAAACGTCATCCGATTTACATGAAACTTAGAATGTGTGGTCTACATGTGATACTGAGCCGCCCCCTATAATATGACCACGCCCACTTACTCAGGCCACGCCCCCTTTCATAACATTTGAACCGTTTAAGGTAGAGACTCGTGTGAGGTGTCATTGAACTCAGCAGAGACTTCCTTTTTAATTGGTTATGGTTTGACCCGCCCCCTATGCTTAAGCCCCGCCCCTTTCATAAAATTTGAACGTTTTAAGATAGACCCTTGTGTGAGGTATCAATGAACTCAGCAGAGACTTCCTTTTTAATTGGTGATGGTTTGACCCGCCCCCTATGCTTTAGCCACGCCCCTTTTCACAGCTAATGAACCGTATGACGTAGAGTCTTGTGTGAGGTATCGTTGAACTCGGCGGGGAGTTCCCTTTTAATTGGTGACGATTTGCGGCGTCCGAGTGCCGCGCGAATGCACGGTCGCAAGGAGCGGCGTCCGCCGGTAACCCCGACGCGCGCAGAGGCGCGAGGGCCCGTCCATCGCTGCTCGCAGCTTTAATTTAATACATATTTTTAAAAATGCCTTGGTTGTCCTTTATGATTTTTTGCTTTATCTTTATTTTATTTTCATTTTATTGTTTCTTTCTCTATTTAGGGCCCGAGCGCCGACAGCGGCGAAGGCCCTATTGAAACTGAAGGAATTATTGTTTCTTTCTATTATTATTGTTTTTCCCGTCAAATGAATTGCCTTTTTGAGGGGCTTATCATATTCAAAAACTCACCAAATTTGGCGGTCACATCAAGTCTTGTGAAAATTTACGTATTTTAAGGGTTTCGGGAATAGGCGCACAAAAATGGCTCGCTAGCTCCCCTAGAAAGTTACGAAAATTGAGCCCCTGCAGTGCGTTTAACGTAGATTCACGAAACTTGGTACACATATGTAACATGTCAAGATGTATAAAAAACGTCATTAGAGTCATACCCTAAACCCAACAGGAAGTCCGCCATTTTGATTTCAAATTTCTAAATTAGTGCGATTTTGGCCATTTCCACATGTCGTACTTTAACGAACTCCTCCTAGAGATTTCATCCGATCAACTTCAAACTCGGTCTGTGCCATCTTAAGATGTTAAAGATGAAAAGTTGTTAAAAGAAAAACTTTTCGTCATAGGGCGTGGCCGTGGCGGGGCGGCCATTTTGTGCATTTCGCCGCCGAAACAGGAAGTGGGTGTAAATCGAGTGTACGTTGTCCGATTACCTCAAAACTTTTCAGGATTCATAAGAGTCCAACCCTGAGGACAAATAAAGGCCGATATTTACTTAAAGTCATAGCGCCTCCTAGTGGCAACAGGAAGTAGGCCCAAAACTATACGTGCTATACTTTAACGAACTCCTCCTAGAGATTTCATCCGATGGACTTCAAACTTGGTCTGTACCATCCCAACACCTTAACGATGAAAAGTTATTGAAAGAAAAACTTTTCGTCAGACGGTGTGGGCGTGGCGTGGCGGCCATTTTGAGTGTTTAGTGATTGCGGAAAGAGTGTTAAGAAAAGTTCTGAGTGTCATGCGTCGTATCTGCCCGAAATTTTCACGATTGCATTGGCGGTCCAGGCCTGAGGACACCTACAGGCCAAAACATTGACTTATAGCGCGACCCTCGGGCAACAGGAAATGGCCTTATAGGACAAACATCATCCGTTTACATGAAACTTAGAATGTGTGGTCTACATGTGATACTGAGTTGCCTCCTATAATGACGACCACGCCTACTCTTCTCAGGCCACGCCCCCTTTTATAACATTTGAACCGTTTAAGGTAGAGTCTTGTGTGAGGTGTCATTGAACTCAGCAGAGAGTTCCTTCTTTATGGTTGATGGTTGGGCCCGCCCCCTATGCATAAGCCACGCCCCTTCATAACATTTGAACCTTTTAAGGTATACCCTTGTGTTAGGTATCATTGAACTCAGCAGAGACTTCCTTCTTCATTGGTGATGGTTTGGCCCGCCCCTATGTTTAAGCCACCCCCCTTTCACACACGCTGACCCATTTAAGGTAGAGTCTTGTGTGAGGTATCATTCATCTCAGCAGAGGATTATTTTTAATTGGTGATGGTTGGACCACCCCTATGCTTTGGGCCCGCGCCCTCTCTCACAGCTAATGAACCGTATGACGTGAGTCTTGTGTGAGCTTATCGGTGAACCTTGGGGGAGTTCCCTTTTCATTGTTGCCGATTACTGGCGTGGCGTTCGAGTGCCGCGAGCTAAGTAACGGTCGCAGCAGGATGTGCGCCCGGTAACCCCGACGAGCGCAGAGGCGCGAGGGCCCGTCCATCGCTGCTCGCAGCTTTAATTATTATTATTATTATTATTATTATTATTATTATTATTATTGTCATTAATATTATTATTATCATCATTTGTTGTTACACATTGAATTACTTGCCTCAAGATTTTAACATGATAATACACATGCCTTTGGTTTTATGCATGGCTAACATTGTGGTTTTATTCTATGATGTATTTTAAATTATTTATGCTTATTTATTTTAAATATATTTTACTTTTTAAGCACTTTTAAATCTCAGCACTTATTACAAATTTTGAATGGTATGTGTACCACAAGGGCAAGTAATTCAGATAGTATTTTATACTATTTAAATGTTTTTAGTCCTTTGTAATGTTAAATAATATTCCTTCATATTGAAATAGAGTTTTTTTTTTATATTGCGATGCCGTAACAATATAATCAAAACTCAATTTCTTTTTGGATTTTAATTATTTGTTTTGTAATGTCTCCAGGAGAGAGGCCAGGGCAGGTGTGGAGGTGACCTTTTATTTAAAGTTTTATTCTCCTGCTGTCCGTCCTGTCCGGTGGTTCTTTTATCCTGCTTTTAATATCTGGCTTTCTTTTAAACAGCTTTTATATAACCAAACTTGTTTTTTTAAGGAGGTTTTTAAGTGTTTTATTCACACCAGTGATCCCCTTGTGTCCGTGCCCCTCGCAGCGCCCATCCCGGATATTGGGTTTTAACCCAATCTTAACCCTAGTTTCTCCCTCTGACCCTAATTAATCCCTCCATTCTTGACCTTAACCCCAGACACCAGACCTTTCTGGATGATGTCACATTATGTGCCAGCAAAGCTTGTACCACTGTTGTTTTTGTGTTGTTGCTTTTTTAAAGGAAGCCCTGCTGCTTTAACAGCGTGGTCCATTTAAATGAATGAGAGGGCTGTGTTTTCTACAGACTGAATGCAGCTTCAGACCTCAGAAACAATTATCACGTAGTGGGATTTTGGGACAATTGGAAAATAGCATTTGACATCCCCAGTGGTCATTAAGAGTATCTGGTTCTGTCTCTGACACTGATCAGTGCCCTGCAGGTTGGCAAACCTCAGAGACACGGTAAACATATGTGTCTTTGACTATCTGGATGATACTCTTTATAAGTGTCATACATATGTAAATATGTGATTACTTAAAAAACAGTATATGGTGCTTATGACTCTTTCTTTGAATGCAGCAGCATCAGAGAGGAAAAATACACAACAAGATAAAGCTGAAGCACATGCCTTTACATTTTTGTTAATACACAATTTAGACTTTTAGACAGGAAAGCATATTTTCACGATCTGTATACAACTAATCACTGAACAGTAGGAACATTTTCATTCCTTTTTTCTTCAGACCGAGTGTGATCCCAGTCCCTCCACAGCATGTTGGTCTCAGAGGAGCCAGGCTGCATTATCTGAATCTTAAACAAGGCATACATCACAGGATTTAGACAAGAGTTAAAATATTACAGATGGACTGCAAATGATGCAGATGAAGCAACTATCAAGATGTCACAGATGAGTTAAAGCAGGAGTAAAACAAGGCATAGATAATCAATAAATGTTATACAGGGATCAAATATGAATTGACACTTGACTGAAATGATTAGAACAACTTTTGTTCCTAAGCTGAAAGGGAAGATGATGTTTTTGTACCGACAGTTTTATCTGAAACACAGCAGTGGATTTTGTTCTATACTGGAAACATACATAAAGATGAAAGGTTCCCTAGGAAAAAAGACTGCATAAGTGTCATACACGTGTGAATTTAAAGCTTGCATTAAACTGGGTGATTAACTAGAAACAGTATATGGTGCTTATGACTCGTTCTTTAAATGTAGCAGCATCAGAGAGGAAAAATACACAACAAGATAAAGCTGAAGCACAGGCCTTTCTATTGTTGTTCATACACAATTTAGACTTAAAGACAGGAAAGCATATGTTCACCTTCTGTATTTGATCATTCACTCACTGAACAACAGGCACATATTCATTAATTTATCCTTAGACCGAGTCTGATCTGAGTCCCTCCACCCCCTCTCTACAGCATTTTGGTCTCACAGGAGCCAGGCTGCAGTATCTGCAGAGTAACTATGAGTTTAACTGATTTTCTAAACCAGGGGTAAAACAAGGCATAGATCACAGGGTTTAGACAAGAGTTACAATACAACACAAAGAGAACATAGGATGCAGATGAAGCATTGACCAAGCTGTCACCTGCAAGAGAGACAGAGAAATATGGGCAGAAACATAGTAGGAACACAACTACAAGAACACCAAGAGTCCTGGCTGCTTTCAGCTCTGATTTCTTTGCCTTTGGAGTCACTGAATGCTGGAGTGTGACAGCTGTAATGTGAGAGCGCATGGCACGAGCCTGAGACACAGCCACGGCAAATATTCTCAGATACAGAGCTATGATGAGAGTAAAAGGAATAATAAAGCTCAAAACAACATCTACAGCTCCTAAGACATAGTCAACGACCAACACACATTCTCCGTAGCAGGATTTATACCTCCCCAGTTGAGTCAGTTCATCCTTCACAAAGAGAAAGCTGTAGGAAACAGAATAGAGCCAACACAGACAAACACAGAGTTTAACTCTGTTGACAGTGATTCTGTTGTTGTAATGCAGAGGGTCACAAATAGCCACATAACGGTCAACTGATATGAGCACCATGTCACCTATTGAGGATGCGAAAATGATGGTTGAAAGATAATTTTGAAGAAAACACACAAAGTCACCAAGAAACCAGCAGGATGTTCTTCGGAGGATTTCTCCCGGCATCAGCAGGAGGCCCACTAGAAGGTCAGAGACAGCCAGAGAGAGGAGGAGGATGTTGGTGGGTGTGTGGAGCTGCCTGGAGGGAAAGAGAAAAGCACCATTTCACCAACAAGTCCTTATATCTAAATGACAAACAAACATTTTACGTTAGTTCTTTCTGAAACAATCGAAACAATCATTCCAAAAACACTCATGAGTTTTCTTCCCGATCTGTCATAGAAACAGGCCTTATTCTGAGCAGGCAGTTTGATCATCATAATATGAGAAGAACAGGTGTTACATTACTAATAAAATCATCAATGGCTCCATCAAGCATCTCTCTAAGACATGACATTGAGACATTAAGCCAGCATACACAATACCAGGACCTAAAACTCACACAAAGTGTTCATATATCTAAAATTGTTGAGACATAATTTTAACCTGAAGTAGGAGACTGAGATGATGACGAGCAGGTTGAGAGCTACAGTGAGCACAGAGATGGAGAAGAGCAAAATGTGAATGAGCATCACTTCAAACCAAGGAGGTGTCACCTTCCTGCAGGAGGTGTTGAAGAGTTGTGGAAAGCAGAGCTCTGCTCCGTCCTGTGTCTCCGTCATCAGTGGGAGGATGAGAGAGACCTCAGCTCTCTGCCTTGAACTCTGTCGTATAAAGATGTATCTCTTTCTACCCTTGTTTCCACCCCTCCCTTTCTCCCTCTCAGTCTCTGTTGGACACTGATGTCTTTTTTTTTTGCTCAACCCATCACAACGTCATCTCCTACACTTTCTCTGTTAGTCCACAAGCCTTTCAATAATCATTTTTCTTCTCAATCCTCCGGTGTTCTTACTTTCTGTCAATCTTCTCTCACCCCCAGATTCCAGACTTCCAGATCTCGACCCAGCTGAACATATGCAACAGCATGGCCTGGAGCAGATATAAGCACTTTAATCCTTAGACAATTGGGCGGCAGGTCAGTGATTCAGTTAGTTTTAAGCTTACCAAACCCTTAAGTCTTCAACAGCTTCCTAGTAATTGCCCCATGTGTTGGCTTTTATGGCCTAAGTTCATGTCATATCTCCCGAGCGCGATAAAACATGCTCATGAGCAAATTATATAATTTCAACAATCGAGAGCTGTAAAGGTAGCTGCGAGTGTGAAACAAAACACAGGGAGAGGGAAAGAATGGCACCTTTGCGTGTAAAACTAAGCATTACGCACACAGAGCAGCCACCATGTGCCGTGACTGTCTGCTTTGCGTGCGCTTGAGAGCAGACACGCTCTCGCAGGTAAACTCTCCTCTCAAAGCTGATTTCTGATTGCTCGAATGAAACTGACTTTTAAAATTGTGGAGGGGGATACCAATGGAGACACTTGCCCTGACGGAAATAAATACCTGGAATACATACAAATTACAGTAGTTTCCTATTCGTAGCTATATGTAGGTATGGTTTATGAGAACAGCTGGTCTGGTTTGATCTTGTTAGGCCATCTCAGTGTCTCGACGGCTGCCTCAGCAGTTTAATCTGCTCAGTCAGGCCCTCTGTTCCTGTCACTACCCCCAGGCCCATGCACTTCTAAGGAACTTTCCAGACTTGCCACCAGATGCCCTCACACTTTACCATCGGTCTCCCATCCACCTGCGCACTACTTCCTAACGCTCTTCACTGCCATCTGTGAGTGGTGCCAGAGTTTGGCCAACAAGTGGCATTCTTCAGGTGAAAGCTCTGCTCCAGAACCTGACTCTCTTTAGCCTGTTCCAGTCTCCTTTAAATCTTCCAAACTCTGCTCCCAGACCTCCAGTGCCTTCATGGGCCCTCTAGCACCTCTCTGGAGTCAAGCAGGTTGACCGCTAGCCCCGTGCTTGATTTCCTGCCGACTTATAACTATTCTGATTCTCGGCCTGCTAGCATAGTCAAACAGTCAGCAAGCCTCGGGCCTTCCCACCTCCCATCTATCCTCTCCATTGCAGTCTGATTGAATTTGGCTGGCACAGTCTTGTTGTTAAGCACTAAATAAATAACACCGCTGGATGTTCACCACCCACCCTGCAGGACCAAAAGATGCAGAAGTAGAACCAGTAGGATATTAAAGGATCCAACAAGTCTTCCAAACCATATGACAATATAGTTGTTTTTTTTCATTCCTACCCTCTAATACGACCCATAGGAGCATTGTATGAATTAACGCCCTAAAGTTGATAAGAACTACTTTTGTTTTCAAACAGGACCCGGTCTCCTGGCTGAAAGTCCTGTGTTTATTTGACCCATCCACCACCCCAACCTGCTTTCTTACACGGAATTTGGCACTCTTATACTTTGTGTCCTTATTTAATGCTTTGCTCAATTGGCCCCTTCCCTACTTTCTGGTGCACTCCGGCAGCACTAAAACCCTCTTTACCTGCTAAATCCTCCAATTTATTCACCAGCTGGTCTCTAACTGTCTATTTGCTGCTGAGCTACACCAGACTCTTTGGTACAGTGGGTTTTAGAGTCCTGAAATGGACTCTGATGAGAGGTGAGCGTCTGGCATGGTAAGGCATATTGGTGGTGGTAGAGTGTGGTCCCCCCTGAAGTGCTTTGGGGTTCTATGATAAAGCGCTATATAAATGTATGGAATTATTATTATTATCATTAGAGCTGTGAGAGTGAACCATAACAGTAAAGGTTTGGGTCTTAAAACCAAAATACCAGTGAGTTAAAAACAGTAGAGCTGAGAGGAGCTGCACAGTCGGGAGATAATTCTCTGTGGATTTGTGACTGGCAGCAACCCCTCTCACATTACACATGGTAATTTAATCCCTTTTTTTAAATCAAAAAAATTCCAATTTGATTAAATTATTGCATTCTCAGACACAATATCAACTGTAAAAACAGTCCTGTTCAGTAATGATTACATCATATGTTGATGGGTTGATGCTGATGCTTGTTTGTCTTCACACCTCTGCTGGCAGTGACACCTCATTGGTCGAGATGTCATCATCTGACTAACCCATGCAGGTGTGAACAAACTTCCATCCAGAGGGGTTCAGCACACCGCCTTTAGGAGCCACTAATGGGCTGCAAAACATTGTTCACAGAGAGACAAATCAAATCTCACGGGACCTGACTGTTTGTGTGCCTGACAATGCCCACTATACACAACAAAGTAAATGGTCATTTAGCCCATCAAACACTGATCTATTGGGAGATGAGTTTTGGCACTTCAGTTTTAGCTCTGCTAATAAGCATACACACAAACTTTGCATCATTTAACTTGACTGTTTTCATGCAGGTTTTATTTTTAATACCATATGATTGTAAACAGGGCCTGATGTTAACTTTTTTGGCCACCAGCCACTCAGGCTTTTTAACCAGCCAATGTTTTGCCTGTTGAAGGTGAAATACAGGAAAGTCACCAGTGAGTCTACCCGCCGACAGTTTTACCCGCCATTGACAAAATTCACCTGTACTTGGCGCATGGTTGGGTGTTGATTTAAGGCCCTTGTTGTATGTATGAGGGGTGTTACTGCGGTTGTTCGCTTACACCTTATAGTTAGGATACACTTTCACCTTTATCTGTGATTTGGACATTAGAGGAAAAAGTCAAAGTAATATGTTTTATGACTTGTTATCCAGCAGGCGGTTGTATTTTCAAATTCATCAAACAATCACAGGACTGTCACCCACAGCACTGGGATTAGAGTCCCATTTGAAAATAATAGTGATTTTTTCTTTTTTTTACTTTACGGAACTACGTCCCCTTCTGTATCATGCTTGAACAGAATGTACAAAAGTACTAATATTACAAAAACAAGATATTTTTCTAAACTAAATATGTAGTTTTGGTGCATTTACCTAACCAAACGGTGACTGTTTAAAACCACGTCAGTTAGAGTTAGATATGTAGGCAGAAAATGCTCCTGTTGGTCGTATTTCCTCTGTTTGCTCTGATGTTGTGTAAAATGTGACCGGCCAGAGGCCTGTACTACAAATCAAGATCACCATGACCTGGATTTTTTTCAGTTACCCGGCTTCACTAACCCTAACAACAGCGGTCCCGCATAACCTGCGTCACGACGGTGGTTATCAACCAGTTCAATCAACCCAGAGTTTCCCAATCCAGCAGCGCGCACGTTCACATAAGAGAGGCGGTGTTTGCACAGGACGACCAATTGCAAACATCTACCAGAACCGCACATTTTATATAAGAAGAGCAAACTATAATTCTACATGAATATGAAGAACACATACATGGTTTTACAGGCAAAACGCAGGAAGGAAAGCTGGCAAAAAAAATGCAATGAAGTTGGTGCTTCCTAAAGCAGGAGGAAAGCTGGCAAAGAAATAGCCAACACTGTAGATTGGTAAATCACAACGCTTCAATATTACTTCTTCATCAGTCAGGCACAAGATCTGAACATAATTACACTTGTCCTTTCCATAAACTGTCGTTGTTTTAGCCTATTATTTCAGCTGCAACCCTTGCAGTGGTAAGCGATTGTGAGAGCAAATAAAAAATATAAAAACATAATTCAAACCGAGGTAACACTTTACAATAAGGTACACAAAAAAATAGGTAGTTAATGATTTGTTACTGTTTTTGAAAGGGTAGTTACCCTTTTAAGAGGGATAACAAATGGAAATTTTGCTCTTAAATTACTGCCAATCCTTTTGTCATAAAAAAAGTAACATAAATTGTTTTTGATAGCTAACACAATCCGCAAGTTACAGCATACCAAATTCCTGCAGGGGGCTGTCGAAACAGAAGATTGTGTATCTTACCAACATTTATTCCGATTGACACCAAACATGACACAGTTGTCCAGCATAGGGGCTTGAGCATCCATGCCAAATTTAGAGTGAATCGGCCATTAGGTGATGCTGTTAGAATTCTGGTTATTAATTATTCACATCACGATATATGGGAAACTACTCTTTTCAAAAAGGGTAACTAATAATTCGTTACCCTTCTGAAAAAGGGTAACTAATCATTTGTTACCCTTCTGAAAAAAGGGTAACTACCCTTTCAAAAACAGTAACTAATCATTAACTACCTACTTTTTTTGTGAACCTTATTGTAAAGAGTACCCAAACCAATGTGTGGCATTGGCAACACACGGCTCAACAAGCCAATAAATAGCCTATATGTAATTCCCTCCACTGGAAGTCTAAATCTTTCATAAAAATACCCATCAGGGAATGTTAACAGGGTTGTCGGTCTCTAAATGTTTAAACTTTTCTAAGCGCACCCCTCTCCCCCTCTCTCTCTCTCTCTCTCTCTCTCTCTCTCTCTCTATCTCTCTGCACACCGAGCTCCACCGGATCTTCTAAGAAAAGGCGACACCGTTATCAATCGAGTATTGATTGGTCAGTGGGCGGTGCTTTAACACCGGTTGATCTCTGATCTCCAACTTAACCTGCTCCCGACCAGGTTAGGTCAGCGGGAGAATGTTAGGTTGATTTCCCGATCTTGATAAATGCCTCGTAGCCACATGCCATCACTGCCCAACGTCAACTGCAATAAGCAAAACTAATATCTGTAAAATAAACAATAAAGCGGCGCTGACGGGGAATCAGCTGGAGGGTTACCGCACCTTATACAACAACATCTACGGTTTTCCAAAAACAAGGGGTGGCTCTACTTCCCCCCTGGCACAAATCACCCCACTCTCCCCTACTGCCTACTAGAACTCCCTATGTGTCGTGTCTTGTTTGATGTTGTTTGACTTCCTTCCTTGTGTTTATTTCCTGCCTTTGTGATTACTGGTCACCCTGATGTGTTTCACCTGTTCATCAGCCCTCAGGTCACCTGTCTCTCTGGTCACGTTATTTTGATTCATTGATTTGTGTACAGGTCACTATTTTCTCGTTTATTTCGTGTACAGGTCACGATTTTTGAACGTTACCATTTCACGAACTGCCATGACACTGGGCTGCTCTGGGGGGGACGCAACAACGGGGAAATGAAACACGCGGGATGCGGTCCCCAGGCGCAGGGACACGATCCGCGGTCTCTGTGGCACGCAACAACGGGGACATGAAGCGCCACATGCCGGCCACAACAACGGGACAATCATCCTACCTTGTGTTAAAGGGGTGATAGAATGCAAAAGCGATTTTACCCTTTAATAGTTGAAAAACGACAGTTTGGAGGGTAAGTAGGACATATATAGAACCTCTAAATCCAATTGACACCTCTTTGCTCTGCAAATCTCACAATTTGAAACTGCCTCTGAAAACGGGCGAATCTGAACAAAGCTAAAAGTTGACGTCAACTTCCCAAATCCTCCTCATTTGGCTCTACCTTCTATCTTTGTAACGCCCCAAAATGTATAGGCCACTGATCTGAGGTCAGTCTTCTAAATCTCATTCGCGCAAATCTCAGAAATCTTATACATTGTTCATCTGCTGTTGCGTTGCCAAATTCACTTCTGAGACTTTTTTATGCGAGAAATCAACTATATAAAGCTCAAATATGGGCCGTTTTACAAAAATTGATGGCTAATTGCAAATTTAGTATGCCTGTTTCGGATTTCAGGAGCTCCAAAGTTTGCCGTGACAGCGGCGCAGTGCCTACCCGGATCGCTGCCTTTCTGCCTGGACTGTCAGACCTCGCTGCGCGCTGGCTGGAGCTCTCTCAGGAGATACTGAATACTAGCCCAAAGAACAGGAATAGATATCGGACAATTGAGCGGGACATGTGGCTTTAACACATTAGCCCTATTTGCACGGAATAGCCCAAAGGCTATTGTTGACCCCGAATCGGTCATGTCTGTAATTTGTAAAGTAATAATTCCCCCGCAAATGACCTACCATATTTCGCCGAAAACGGAGGTCCTGTGATAATATTAGTCCCGTGCGAATCGGCATCTCTGATTTGTCCAGGATTTGGCGGGGCTTTTTTGTTTTTTCAAGGTACCTATTTCCTTCTTTTGCGCCTTTTTATCCATCTTTCGCGAAGAATGGAGGGTGCGTTGGAGTGTTTTGACAGTGTTTTGGCTGCTGGGTCATGTCGCTATACATCATATACAATTTGCAGAAAGAGAAAGATGAAAACCACCACAAGTGCGAAGACAAAAAGAATGATTAGATTGGCGATGGATGACATGTATAGCAGCATGCAGTAAGTATATTTTTTATGTTTGTATCATACATCTAGAGATAACGACAAGACATCTCCAAGCAATAGCTTATCAAAAATAATGCACAATCAAGCGAGTGAGCTCACTTCATAATTAGAGGTTAATGTTACAGATAAATCAAGCTAATAGATTTTAACCTGGTGAAATGTTTTGTTTTATCCATCTAACCGGACCCTGCTTGACACCACCGGAGAAAGAAGTGAGAGAAAGAAAAAGGAGAGGTCGCAGCTCGGACGATGACTGACTACCCGGTTGAGATTGTGTGCGTGTGCGTCCTCGAGATCTGACCACACACAAACACACGTAGCAGAGCTACCCACACCCATGTTTCTACTGTTGCTTAATGTCAGTAAATTCGAGTAAAATCACAGGCTTTGCTTATCCCGTTCGAATGCACCAGATGAAAATCAGACGTGGGTGGGTAATTTATAATTCACACGAGGTCCCTAGATAATACTTATCCCGTGCGAATAGGGCTTAAGAATCGATTATTTACCCCCCCCCCCCCTACTCTCTATAGCATGTTGGTCTCACAAGAGCCAGGCTGCAGTATCTGAAGAGTAACAATGAGTTCAACTGCTTTTCTAAAAAGGGTTTGGACAAGAGTTTAAAAAATAAAACATTAAGGATGCATATGAAGCAGTGAGCAAGTTGTCTGCTGCAAGATAAAAGCAGTAATATGGGCTGAACCATATTAGATACACAACTACAAGAACGCCAAGAGTCCTGGCTGCTTTCAGCTCTGATTTCTTTGCCTGGAGTGTGACAGCTGCAATGTGAGAGCGCATGGCACAAGCCTGAGCCACAGCCACAACAAATACTCTCAGATACAGAGCTATCATGAGAGTAACTGGAAGAAAAAAGGTCAAAACAAGGTCCACAATCCTTGCAATATAGCCAGCCACCAACACACATTCTCTGATATCAAACTGATGGAAGGAATAATGATAAATTCTCGATAATAGTCCACTCAAAGTCACCAAGAAACCAGCAGGATGTTTTTTGGAGGATTGCTGCCGGTATCAGCAGGAGGCCCACGAGAAAACCATTTGTATTCATGTGTGTAATCTGATGTAAAGCTTTCTCATAACACAATCATAATCATCTTTAATCACCAGGACAGCAAGGGGAGAGAGAGGGGTTAGACTTGCTACAGGTCAAATTAGAACCCAGGACTTCTGCATTGAGGAATAAACCTTGTTTTATGGTTGCGTGCTCTTGAGCTAACCGGGCGCCCCAATACTTTATTTTCAAACAGCAAATGATGCCCGGTTCCTAGGGGAAAGTCCTGTGTTTGATCCAGTCGTTTCTTTGACCCATCCACCACCCCAACCTGCCATCTTTTTCAGAATTTGGCGCTCTTATACTTCGTGAACTTACTTCCTGCACCTTCTGCTGCGCTCCGGCAGCTCTACAACCCTAACTCTCTTTACCTGCTAAAGCCTCTACTATAGTCACCAGCTAGTCTCTAACTTCATCTATTTCATTTTTTTTATTTATTAGAGAGTCCTAAAAAGGACGCTGGTGAAACTGTGCGAGTGACCAAAACATGAACGTTTTGGGCCTTAAAAACCCCCCAAAACAGCTGAGAGCTGAGAGGAGCTGCACAGTCGGGAGATAATTCTCTGTGGATTTGTGACTGGCAGCAACCCCTCTCACATTACACATGGTAATTTAATCCCTTTTTATAATGAAAGATCTAAAAAATTCCAATTAATTAAATTATTCTACTCATGTCAAAAACAATATCAACTGAAAACGCATCACTGTTCAGTAATGATTACATCATATGTTGATGGGTTCATGCTGATGCTTGTTTGTCTTCACACCTCTGCTGGCAGTGACACCTCATTGGTCGAGATGTCATCATCTGACTAACCCATGCAGGTGTGAACAAAAAACGCCTTTAGGAGCCACTAATGGGCTGCAAAACATTGCTCATAGAGAGACAAATCAAATCTCACAGGACCTGTTGGGAACTGTTTGAGTGTCTGATGATTTTAATGACAATAATGACTTCCTTTCGGCTTTTAAAAAGTGTTCTTCTAGATGTTGGCAATCAGGGCAAACAAGAATAAACTCTGTAACAAAAATATAAAACTATTTAGGTTTTTTCCCAGAAAATTCCATACACATTTATCCAAAAATGTTAGATATGTCAGCTCCAGAGCATTATCTGTCTGCTGTTTGACATCAGTAGGCCAAACTACAGTCATTTCAACCTCCAGGCTTCATTCTGGCATTTCTTTTCTTTCTCTCCTCTGCCTTCCAATACACACACACAGACCTAGTAAATAAGACCCTCCTGTAAGGTCTCTCCATTGGCTGACTATGGTGATGTTTTATACATGCATGCTTCCTCTAAAAGTTTACATGCACTGGACACTGTACACCATGGAGCTCTGAGGTTCATCACTGGTATGAAAGCCCTCACTCACCACTGTGATCTATATGAACGTGTTGGATGGCCTTCTTTATCAACACAGAGACTTCAACACTGGCATACTCTCATATACAAGGCTATTAGGTCTCCTTCCATCCTACCTTCTGACCTATATCAATGTAAACAGTACTGGGACTTACAATCTTCGTTCCCAGGATCTTTTCCTTTTGTCTGTTCCAAAGGTTAGAACTGAGCTGGGGAAAAAGGCATTTAAGTTTGCTGCTCCCTCTGCATGGAACAAGTTACAGAAATCCCTGTAACTTACTAAACTGGTCTCAGTGGTCGCTTTTAAGAGGATGTTGTTTGACTTGGAGGGAATGACATCTGGCTAACTAATGTGTTTAGTATTCTGGTTGACTCTGAGGGATTTGCTGTTTCAGTTGTTTTATGTTCTTAGTGTTTTTGTGTATTTTGGATTGGCATGTATGTATGGTTGTACTGCTGCCTGCCTTGGCCAGGACACTCTTGAAAAAGGGATTTTTAATCTCAACGAGTTTTCTTCCTGGTTAAATAAAGGTTAAATAAAAAAAATAAAAAAATGGTCAAGGAAACTTGATCGCCCCAAATGACTTTCTGTCATTGACTGAGCCAGCTGTCCGTCAAAGCGCCGTTATCAAAGATGGCATGCAGGTGCGGCTAATCTTTCTGGCCGGATCAGGCTGGTCTCACAGAATTCCGTGAAATGATAACGAACTGTTACGTGGTGGTGGCGAGAGCCGTGACCGTTTATACTCGTGCATGGTGGTCGCGACACTAGTTACAGTCGTCTCCTGAACAGAGGTGGCGCTAATGAGGAAAGGCTAACGACTTTGCTATTTCTACGGACTAGAAGAAGAAGAAAAAGGTAAACAACGGCAGAACTGGTAGCAGCGTTTATGTCAATGCTTTGATTTGATTCGGTGACCTACTTCGTCAGATGGAGCCTTTCATTCACCATAAAAGAGCTCATCTTAACCCAGTAAGTTTACAAGAGAGACCTGCAGTCACTCTGAGAGTCCTGGCGTCACGGTACCCTCAAGCTCGTTCAGGCTTCCTGTATTCGCTTTGTTGCACGCCGCTGAAAAAAATAGAGTGGTGGCCGTCTGGACGCACACTCAAACTCCTAGCACACCAAGCGAGATTTACGTCATTTTGACGTCACATTGGCGCGCGACAGCTCGGCTACGGCGACTGTAAAACGGCACGTAGGTTCATAGGTTCACCACGTGGTCATATTATAATTATAAAATGATCTTGCGTCCTCCACATAAATATTAGGTTTCGCCTGGGACAGAGGATATATATTTAACTGCAGCAAACCCACTTAACATCATATTGAGCAAAACACAACCTGTAGATCTTCAATATTACCCCTAATATCAGTTTATACACATAACGTTAGGCTTATCGCCGTGTTAAAGTTAGTTGTAGTGGGTGCATTTCTATCCAACAAGCTATTAAACAAGCTAGGTAACGTTGCATTATATTAGTAAGTAAGTGTGGTGTATTTGTAGCGATGCAGTAATGTGTGGTGAGGAATCCGCCAACACTGTTTCTTGATTATAAAGGTTTATTTACATCAAAGAATTTAGCATCATGTACAAGCTCTGAAGAGCCCGGAGAGCGACAGTTTTCCAATTCTCCAATGGTCACTCTGAGGATCTGCTGTTAACACATGGTATATCTATTCTTCATAACTTAGGGTGGGATCATTAATTGACCATTGGCTACAAGCCAACTGGCCTTCTTTTCAACATCTTGGGGGCCCCATTGATAACACTTTCCAGATGTTTCCAGAGAGGTGTCCTCTGAAAGGGTAAGGTTCATCTGGATCATCATGCATATAGATAGTTCAGATGTAACTTAAATGCAAGTTATAGAATGTGCAGATAATAATACACTTCATAAGTAAGTAAAATTTATTTTTATAGCACATTTAAAAACAGCTTGCATTGACCAAAGTGCTGTACATAGTGCATTAAATATTAAATTTTTAAATAATGGAGTGTTCAGAAAGAACTAAAAGGAGGAAAAATATCAGCGAAAGTGGAGGAACATTTCTGACTCTTTGAAATGGAGTCTTTGATTGATGATCAGAACAGGATCAGAACTGTTTTGAGAATTCATCAAATGATTTATAAGTTGAAAATTCCTCCGATTTTTTTTTTATGATTTCAACATTTCCTCATTTGATGATTTGGATTCTGAAAACTGGGTGCCAGGTGATATGCCTGGTTATGATAGTGACTGTGATTTGCATGGAGATAAATGTTCTGACTTGGATATTGATGATGACTCATGTGAGCTTGCAGAGTGGGCTGCAGAATTCAACATACCACAAACTGCGCTGTCTGCACTTCTTAAAATCCTAAGGAGGAAGGGCCTTGATATCCCAATGGATGCCAGAACTCTTATGTCCACTGACAGATCTTGCAATGTGACGAAAATGGTTGGGGGGGTGGTCAATGGATTGCCTTTATTCCGTAGCTCCAGTATGAGTTTGTGGCCTATTCTGAGTGGGATTAAGGAAATTCCAGGGTGTAGTGTGTTTGTAATTGGAGTGTACTCCAAACCCGCAAACGTGCAAGAATATGAAAGCCGTTTCTCAGAGTGGTATTGTGAACAATGGTGTAGTATTACCTGATGCTTTAATTTGTCATGCACCTGCTCGTCCCTTTCTTTTAAATACTCCAAAGACCATATGGGCTATTATGGGTGTGAGAGGTGCACTCAAAAAGGCCAGTACATGAATGGGAAGGTGGTTCATCCTGAAATATCAGCAGAGCTCAGGACAGATGACCAATTTGGTAGGCAAGGCTATCAACTGCACCAACTGTCAGCCTCCCCCCTAAATGATCTGGGTATAGGTTTAGTTACCAGTTTTGTGTTAGATCATATGCACCTTGTGTGCTCGGGGGCAAGGCGTGAGTTAATATTTCTTTCAGTGGCTTGCCCACATGGGGCCACCATGGAACCCCCGGACAAAATTAACTGGTCTGGCCAGATGGGGTCCACTCACCAGCCCATAATGCCACCCATATGGGCCCCACATGTGTGTGTTGATAGGGAACTGACAGAGAAAACAGGCCTTCACCTAAACCAATTAGTGGTAAACGGAGACCTCTAGTGGCAGCAAGGGTTGTTGAGAAATTAAATCATCAGCAGCTAAAACGTTTTAATCCCTCCTTTAACGTAGTAAAAGTAAACAGAAATCTCTTATCTAACTGAAATATGAGAATACAAATTTATCTCTTGGGATGTGGGTAAACATTTGCCACTAACTCATCCGTCACACACCTTGCAATGCCGTAGCCCAAGGCTGGACTAGAGTCTGGATTCCAGACATTTTTGTATTGACTCAGATTTCTCTTGGACTCGGTAATTGCACTCAGACTTGTCTCGGATTTGTCGGCGTCGCAGCAGTTTTTTTCTCCGTCGTCGTGTTTGTCTCAGTCCTCTTCTGACGCACACCCACGGGATGACCATTCGTCGTCCTCGTCGGAGTCGCTGTGGTCGTCTTCTTCTTCTTCTTCTTCTTCTTCTTCTTCTTTCTTCTTCTTCTTCTTCTTTTTCTTCTTCTTCTTCTGTGTCTTCTTCTTCATTGTCTTTTTCTACCTCATCCACTTGGGGGACATTGCGTGCCGCGAGGGCGAGAACCCGATGCAGCTCCAAATTTAGAGTCACACAACAGGCCATGCCGGCGTCGCAACCGGCTGCTGAACTGAGTACAAAGAGTACAAAGGTCCAAAAGAAGAAGAAGAAGCAAAGATGACAACAACAAGAAGACAAATGTGTACAATGTATATATGCGTGTGTGTGTGTGTATAATAAAAGTGTTTAGTAGGACGAGGACGAGGTCTGATTCTTTTCCCCTTTCCCTTACCATTTCTGTGTTACTACTACAAGCCAGGCCAGGGTCCCCCGAATACCATGGAATAACCTACGGGTCACAGACCCAAAGGCCAGGGCCGCGGTAGTGGAGAAATACCATTGAATACTGGCCAGGGTCCCGAGACCTGAAGCGCAACGCCAGGCCAATACAAAAAGTCAAATAAACTGAACGGGTCATTGTGACCCGATGGACAACACAAGGGTTAACAGCGCTCTACAGATTATTACTGGGTGGCGTGCAGGTGCTCTGCGGTTCACTGTTGCTCGTCCAGTAGTACGGACTTTAAAAATTAGAGTCTCTCCCTCTTGGCTGCTCCTCGTTGGCTTCAATCTCCTCATAAATCGCATCACCAGTTACACCGGTCCAAGTTGTTGTTGTGAGTGCTACTCTCCGTTCTGTTTCTGAAGCAGAATCTCAGAGTTAAGATCACCAAAAGCACCAACACGGCACCGACAACTACACCGACAACTACACCGACAGCCACTTTCCAAAAGTCTGAAGGTTGTTGGTTCTCTGTGGAACCCAGTCCGTTGTTTCTCTGTGTGACTGGTACATTTCCAGCACTTGGGGCCACCACGTTGGGAGGAGTTGTCACATTCAGAAATACTTGTGTTTTATTAATTCAATTCAATTCAATTCAATTTTATTTATAGTATCAAATCATAACATAAGTTATCTCGAGACACTTTACAGATAGAGTAGGTCTAGACCACACTCTATAATTTACAAAGCCCCAACAATTCCAACAATTCCAGTAATTCCCTCAAGAGCAAGCAGTGCGACAGTGGCGAGGAAAAACTCCCTCTTGGGAAGAAACCTCGGACAGACCCAGGCTCTTGGTAGGCGGTGTCTGACGAGCCGGTTGGGGGTGTGATGAACAGTGGCGATAGTAGTCACATTAATAATGGAACAGTGACTGGATGTAGCGGGAAGCTGCAGGGTTCAGCAGGACGCAGCATGACATTGCAGGGCATCGCTGAGTTCAGCAGGGAGTGCAGCAGGACCACGGCGACAGCTGCAACCAGGATCTTGGTGCCAATGTTCTCCAAGGAAATACGTTGGGGGAAAAAAGCATAAGGACTCCAGGGAGTAAACTCCCCAGAAGCTAGGATTAGTAACAAGCATTTCTGGGACGGGCTGCACACAAATAGTAATAGTAATAGTAACAGTAATAGAAAGGGAGAGGAGAGAGCAGCTCAGTGTGTCAAAGGAAGGAAGTCCCCCGGCAGTCTAGAACTATAACAGCGTAACTATAACAGGTAACTAACTAGAGACAGGTCATAAGGAGAGGTAGCTTTTTCGGGCTTAGAACTCTCCCCCTGCCGGATCTGGCTTGGCTGGCCTGCCTCCCTCTACTTTGTTATGTATTATTAATCTAACAATTATGAAGAGAAGCAGTTGGGCCAGTTAGGTGAACACTGCAACTCCTCACTCCCTAACTATAAGCTTTATCAAATAGGAGAGTTTTAAGTTCATTCTTGAATGAGGTGACAGTTTCTGCCCCCAAACCCAGATCGGGAGCTGGTTCCATAGGAGAGGAGCCTGATAACTGAAGGCTCTAGCTCCCATTCTACTTTTAGAGACTCTAGGTACCACCAGTAACTCTGCATTCTGGGGCGCCAGTGCTCTAGTGGGACAATAGGGTATTAGGAGCTCTTCTAGATATGATGGTGCTAGACCATTTAGAGCTTTGTAGGTCAAGAGAAGGACTTTAAACTCAATCCTGGATTCAACAGGAAGCCAATGCAGAGAAGCTAATACAGGAGAAATATGATCTCTTTTCTTAGTTCTTGTGAGAACACGCTGCAGCATTCTGGATCAGCTGGAGAGTCTTAAGAGACTTATTTGAGCAACCTGACAGTAGGGAATTACAATAGTCCAGCCTGGAAGTAACAAATGCATGGACTAGTTTTTTCAGCGTCGTTTTGAGACAGGATATTCCTAATTTTGTCAATGTTACGAAGATGAAAAAAGGCTGTTCTTGAGGTTTGTTTTAGATTGGCATTAAAGGATATATCCTGATCAAAGATAACTCCTAAATTTCTAACAGTGGTGCTGGAGGCCAGGGCAACACCATCCAGAGTAGCTATATCTCTAGATAATGAAGTTCGGAGGTGTTTAGGGCCCAGCACAATAACTTCAGTTTTGTTAGGATTTAACATCAGAAAATTATAGGTCATCCAGGATTTTATATCCTTAATGCACGCTTGAAATTTAGCTAGCTGACTGGTTTCGTCTGGTTTGATTGACAAGTATAATTGGGTGTCATCCGCATAACAGTGAAAGTTAATTGAGTGTTTTCTAATAATATTGCCTAGAGGAAGCATAGATAAGGAGAATAGAATTGGTCCAAGCACTGAGCCTTGAGGAACCCCATGGCTAACTTTAGCGTACTTGGAGGATTTATCATTAACATTCACAAATTGAGATCGATCAGAGAAATAGGACCTAAACCAACTCAGAGCAATTCCTTTAATGCCAACCAAGTGTTCCAATCTCTGTAACAGGATTGAATGGTCAATAGTGTCAAATGCAGCACTAAGATCTAGTAAAACAAGAATGGAGACAAGACCTTTGTCTGCAGTAGTTAAAAGTGTTAGTTAGTAATTTTCACCAGTGCCGTCTCTGTGCTATGATTCTTTCTAAATCCTGATTGAAAGTCATCAAATAAACTATTGCTACGTAGAAAATCACATAACTGATTAGCAACCACCTTCTCAAGGATCTTGGATAGAAAGGGAAGGTTAGATATAGGTCTATAGTTTGCTAAGACCTCAGGATCCAGGGTGGTTTTTTTCAAAAGAGGTTTTATCACAGCTACTTTAAATGACTGTGGTACATAACCTGTTAATAGAGACATATTGATCATATCTAGTAATGAGGTGTTAACCACAGGTAATGCTTCTTTGAGTAGTCTCGTTGGGATGGGGTCTAAGAGACAGGTAGATGGCTTAGCTGAGGATATCTTTAACATTAATTGTTGAAGGTCTATAGGATAAAAGCAGTCTAAGTATATGTCGAGACTAGTCTTTATTTCTAACGACTCTGCGTTTAAAGGTGAACCGTTAGAAGTTGAGTGTAAAAGGTGATGAATTTTATCTCTAATTGTTGTAATTTTATCATTGAAGAAGCTCATGAAGTCATCACTACTCAGAGCTAGAGGAATAGATGGCTCAGTAGAGCTGTGGCTATCTGTCAGCCTGGCGACAGTGCTGAAAAGAAACCTTGGGTTGTTCTTGTTTTCTTCTATTAGTGATGAGTAATAGTCTGATCTGGCCTTTCTTAGGGCCTTCCTAAAGGTTTTGAGACTTTCTTGCCAATCCAAACGAGATTCTTCCACCTTGGTGGAAGGCACTACACTTGATTCGAGGTTTCGAGATTTGTTTTTAATTCTGAGGTTTGGGAGTTATACCAAGGTGCTAGTTTCCTTTGCTTCATCATCTTCTTTTTCAGGGGAGCGACAGAGTCTAAGGTCGTCCGTAGGCAAGTCGTAGCACCGTCTACAAATGCATCAATTTGAGAGGGACTGAGGTTAACATACAGGTCCTCTGACATAGAGTCGAATGCTGTTGGAATATCTTCTTTAAATTTAGCTATAGCACTGTCAGATAAGCATCTGGTGTAGGAGCTTTTATCTAATTTAATATAATCAGGAAGTAAGAATTCGAAAGTGATTAAAGAATGATCTGATAATACCAAATTCTGCGAAAATATTATTAAATCCTCAATTTCAATACCATATGCCAGCACAAGGTCGAAGGTGTGGTTAAAACAGTGCGTCGCCTTGTGCACACTCTGACTGAAACCGATTTAATCCAGTAATGAGTTGAAAGCAGTACTAAGGCTGTCATTGTCAACGTCCACATGGATATTAAAATCACCTACAAGAAGTGCTTGGTCTGATTTAAGGACTAAACATGATAAAAACTCTGAGAATTCAGATAAAAATTCAGAATACGGACCTGGAGCCCTGTAAATAACAACGAATATAATTGGCTGTAATGTTTTCCATTTTGGATGTTGAAGATTAAGAACAAGACTTTCAAATGAGTTATAATGTAATTTAGGTTTAGGAGTAATTAACAGGCTTGCATCAAAGATGGCTGCAACTCCCCCTACTCGGCCTGAGCCTCTAGGAATTTGAGTATTAATATGGCTGGGAGGCTTCATTTAGTTACGATACATAGTCTTCATGGCCCAGCCCGGTTTCAGTAAGACAAAATAAATCAATTTTATTATCTGATATCAAATCATTTACCAATACTGCTTTAGAAGACAGAGATCTAATATTTAATAGTCCACATCTAATTTTCCTATTTTGTTCTATTGCAGTCGTTTTAATTCCAATTAGGTTGTTAAGGTAGGCATCTTTTGTTTACCTTTGATTTAACCGATCTGAGCCGGGGGACAGACACCGTGCTTATTAGGCTATGAGTGGGCCGACTGCTCCAACGCGAAGCACAGAGGGGCGCGTAGCACTACACCTCTGATTACTAATATCAAACTTGGATTGTCATGGTTTATGTCTGATAAATTCGTTCAGATGTTTTGATATGAGAGCGGCACCGTCCCAGGTGGGATGAATGCCGTCTCTCTCAATCAGACCAGGCTTTCCCCAGAACGCCCTCCAGTTATTCACATAGCCCACATCATTAGCTGGGCACCACCCCGACAACCAGCGGTGGAAGGATGACGTACGGCTGTACATTTCATCATTGGTCAGGTTTGGCAGGGGTTCAGAGAAAACTACTGAGTCCGACATTGTCTTTGCGTATGCACAAAGTGACTCAACATTCATTTTAGTGATCTCCGATTTACGACCATTACCACCTACGTGAAGTATGATCTTACTGTATTTACGGTTCTTTTTTGCCAGCAGCTTTAGATTAGGTTTAGGCAGAGGAATAGCTAAACATTTGACACACAGAGCAAGAAAGAGCAGGAGAGGGAGAGGAATTAGCCATTGCTAATGGCTAAGCTAAAGTAGCTAACAGTGTTTTAACAATTGTAAATTCAGCGAGTCAGTCGCTGTAAGTGAGGCTAAGTATAAGTGCTTGAGTAAAACAATTGTAATTCAAATGCAATCCAGGCAAATAGCCGCTAATTTAAACAGTGAAGCAGAGTTCAGTAAGTTTTTGCCGGAGCAGCAAACTAGCGTTTGTAACACGGGAACACCGGAAGTGACACAATACGCTCACCTTACACGTCGGCACGTCCGGTAACTGTCAACCTGTATGTCTGGATTACAAAAATACAATGTTGAATCAAAGGATGTAACCCTTCTTATTACCAGGGAGTTGTCTGCCAGAGAACTGTAGTTAGTGTACTAACGGAAGTGCACAGTTTGAGACACACTATATGTGTGAATGACATCAACTAACAGGAAGTTAACACAGGGCCATGGCTGTATCCTAGCAATGGAATTCTAGAATTCAGGTATTGCTAGGCAACAGCAATTCCATTGAAAAGGCCAAATGCCCACATAAAAAAAATCAGAAAACATAAGATCCACGTCCCTTCACTGGATAAATAACTTAGGGTTAAATTATTTCATTATAGTGTTGAGCAGTGTTTCTCAAAGTTTTTTTTACAATAATGTTCCCCTTTTGAATTGTGTTTTTAAGCCAAGTACCCCATGGATTTACTAAACAACAGCCTTGTAACTGAAAAACATTTTTATTGGTTTTTTTTGCATTTTTAGGCCTTTACTTGACAGGACAGCTTAGACTTGAAAGTGAAGAGAGAGGGGGAATGATATGCAGCAAAGGGTTGCAGGTCAGAATTGAACCCGTGATCCTTTATACATGGGGCGCACACGCCACCAGGTGAGCTACCCAGGTGCCCCATAACTGCAAAACCATTAAATCCTAATGAAAAAATGAGAAAATTCGTTGGGGTTTTTTAAACGGTAGAAAGAAGGAAGGAAGGAATGCAAGAATAGGCCAGCAAATGTGAGAGGGGTGATGATGGCGCAGTGGATATGACCCTACCTTTGTTGTGGGAGTCCCAGGTTTGAATCCCACTGCGATACTTCAACCAGAGTATGCTCCAGAGGCTTGGACCTCTGACGCATTTAGCGATTGTAAGTTGCTTTGGATAAAAGTGTCAGCTAAATGATGTAATTTAATCTAATAAAAAAGTTGGAAAAAAACTTTATATAAAGCAACAAACAGTAGTAGGAAGGAAGACAAGAAAAGGTCTAAAGGAGTCCACAAAAACATCACATTTGGTATAAAAATAAAGGGCTCCATAAGGAACAATGGTCTGGTAACTGAAATACATTTTGCAAAAAAATCTCACGTACACGTGCCCGCATTTGAAAAACACTGTTGTAGATCATTGAGATATAAAATGTAATGAGGCCAAAAATACAGATAGATAGATAGATAGATAGATAGATAGATAGATAGATAGATAGATAGATAGATAGATGGATACTTTATTCATCCTGAGGGAAATTTTAGTCATCCAGTAGCTTAGAAAACCATAACACAACAAACACACATAGGGCCCTATTTTAACGATCTGAAACGCAAGTATCAAACGTGAAATGCAAGTAGCTAGATATGATGTTGATAAAAAAAGTTGAAAAATTACATTTTCTCACCGTTCAAGCTGAGACCGAAGCTTCCAGCGAGGAGGAGGAGGAGATAGAGCGACATCTCTGCAGCCGGCGGACTTTGTTAAGTGACATACGACTAAAATACTGTCTTCTTTATATCTGAGGGGAAGTTATGACGAACGAGGTTGTGGTTGGACATGCAAAGTAGCTGTTATTTTTAATACTGTGTGGCTATTAGATCAGCAGTACATTTGAGGACAAGCTGATCTATATCTTAAAAATAATAATAGTTCCTTGAAGGCGTCTGAAATGCGGGATTGTTGGCCTATGTTCCCACATTTCTGAGAAGAAAATGTGCCCTATGTTCTCATAGTCCTATGTTCCCACAGTTCCCACATTTCTAAGATTGTTTTCCAAAATCAGGCCCTATGTTCACACATTTCCTTTTTCATAAATTTGTATCAGACTGTATCCCCTTAACCCTAACCCCCCTAAACCTAACCCTAACCCTTTTATTTTTTATTTTTAGACTAGCCTTTAGCTTCTTCTCCAAAAATAGTTTCCAAACCTTACTTAGCGTATGTATCCAAACCCTATTTCCCCCTATTTTTTAGGACAAAACTAATTGGCTTAATCGACCCCGGAAGGGCCTTCCTCAGTTGAAAGTGTCTAGTTGGTAATGGCTGAAACACTTGATGATTTTGGGGTTCACTACTGATGATGTGTTCCAAAATTTAGCTTCAAAATTAGGTTTACATTCTCTGTATTTAGCCTTTCTCCCAACACACTGATTAAGATTCTTTCTTTTTTCCGTTCCCCCTCTCTTGGGCGTGCACCCATTAGCTTTCCCGCCTTCCCCCCTGACCGTTCTGACGTCTCCCACTTAGTGGGAGCGCCTGGCGGTTATGGGATTACGGGTGGCTATGGTCACCTGGTTGTTTTCTCGTCTCCCCCCTGACCGTTCCCACGTCTCCCACCTTGGTTGGGGCGCTGGGGCGTTATGGGAGTGCTGAGCACAATGGACGCCTTTCCGGTGGCATTACCGTTGTCTCCCCTGACCATTCCGACGTTTCCCCTTCGCTTGGTGCGCCAGGTGGCTATGGGACAGCGGGATGCTGCAGACTCTCTCTTTCTCCCCCCACCTCCTCTAGACAGAGGAATAGGTCTCCCTCCCTCTCCCTACCTCCTCTAGACAAAGGGATGGGTCTCTCTCACTCCCTACCTCCTCTAGACAAAGGGATGGGTCTCTTTCTCTCCCTACCTCCTCTAGACAGAGGAATGGGTCTCTCTCCCTCCCTCCCCTACCTCCTCTAGACAAACAGATGGGTCTCTCTCTCTCTCCCTACCTCCTCTAGACAGAGGGATGGGTCTCTCTCACTCCCTACCTCCTCTAGACAAAGGGATGGGTCTCTCTCTCTCCCTACCTCCTCTAGACAGAGGGATGGGTCTCTATCACTCTCCCCACCTCCTCTAGACAGAGGGATGGGTCTCTCTCTCACCACCTCCTCTAGACAGAGGGATGGGTCTCTCTCTCTCCCCACCTCCTCTAGACAGAGGGATGGGTCTCTCTCTCTTCCCCACCTCCCTCTAGACAGAGGGATGGGTGTCTCTCTCTCTCTCCCCAACTCTTCTAAACAGAGGGATGGGTCTCTCTCCCCCACCTCCCTCAAGACAGAGGGATGGGTCTCTCTCACTCCCCACCTCCTCTAGACAAAGGGATGGGTCTCTCTCTCTCCCTACCTCCTCTAGACAGAGGGATGGGTCTCTCTCACTCCCCACACCTCCCCTAGACAAAGGGATGGGTCTCTCTCTCTCCCTACCTCCTCTCTAGACAGAGGGATGGGTCTCTCTCCCTCTCCCCACCTCCTCTAGACAGAGGGATGGGTCTCTCTCCCTCTCCCCACCTCCTCTAGACAGAGGGATGGGTCTTTCTCTGATGAAGGGTCTCCTTGAGAGTTTTCACCACTCACAAAATTTTTGAGTTTAACGGCACTTAGTTGGGGAAAACGAGTGCCATGCACCGGCCCGTGCATACCGTTGCCCTTCATCCAACTGCGCAGTCGTCAGAGGCGTGGGGAGGTCTCTGGGATTCGTCCTTCACTAACCCTAGCCAGTGCCTTCGGACAACCGGTTTCCCCTTTAAACTTACTTGACATTAACCCACTTTACTTGCTCAACCTAAAACATCCTAAGATAGTTCTCCCACAAGAAATCGTACCACTGTACGATTTCTTACTTTTACCGTAACCTTACCTCACACTGATGATCCTTTTCTCTTCCTCTCACTCAAATACGTAGCTCTATCAATGGCAAACCCACCAGAAAGAAACGCTTTTCAATGACTGGTCCGAACCATGTTCGACTTTCTTCGCAAGCGACACCATCTCTGGAAGGTCAAACCAGGTGGAGACCAACCTATACCCGTACACTTCCAAGAAATCAAGGCCTGGCTTACTAGCATAATCCTACTGGCCAAAACTACTGACAATACTGCCACCTTCCTCCAGGGAAATTCGGAGAACTGGCCACAATGCACTCTCCAAATCCTGGAGGAACATTACAAGGGTACCACTGCAGAACTCAAACACACCCTCTCATTCAAGGGGGAGGATTTTGCAAGAGCTTGGAC
Source organism: Perca fluviatilis (assembly GCF_010015445.1). Lineage (NCBI taxonomy): Eukaryota > Metazoa > Chordata > Actinopteri > Perciformes > Percidae > Perca > Perca fluviatilis. The sequence goes on along the minus strand of NC_053112.1, from coordinate 5,567,660 downwards.
AATAGCAATTAAATGGAGATATACGTATATATTATTTACGCAACTAAAAACAATGAAAAGTAGGAGAAGAAGATTTATTGCTGCAAATTGACTACCGTTGGGACAACAGTAAGTAACAAATATGTATATATAGATATAGACATAAACACACACCATATGTTTGCTGTTTTACTAGCCGCCTTACGCACGGAAATTACCTAATGTTACTAACGTGGATGGGTTGTAATTTTTTACGCTAACGGTGGTTAACGGTTGACTGACGCTCAGGTTATTTGTTGTCTAAATGAAAATGACATGAGGATAAGTTTTTAAGTTTTTCTGTCCTTCATTCCACTCGTTTTATACTTTTACCAATTGAAATATATATATTTTAACGGCACTTTTTCTGTGTTATGTAGATGCATCGTTAAATCTATGCAGAGGGTAGAGGGTTTAAAGTGGAACGCAGCACAGCTTGTTGTAAGCTGTTCCACTGCCCCCTTTGCCCCAAATACAAACCCAGCCAATGAGCCAAGCTTCAGCAGCACCTCGATGTTCATGTTAAAAATGCTATTATATTCAAAGGTATGGATTTGTGTGTCTGTGTCTTGGGGAACTCTCATGTCTTGTTATTGGCTAATTTAAAGTTTTCTTTGCTTGCTCTTAGACAAAAAGATCTGCAAGTGCAATTTGAACTGCAGAAATACAGGGCACTTTCATTGCCCTCTATGCAACAAATCTATTATAAGAAGAACAGACATGGAAAGACACCTGGAGGCTTGCCAAGGTGCTACAGAAGCTGCTGCCTCATCCAAACAAAATGCAGACTTACCTGCCACACCCTCTCCCCGTCTTTCACCATCCACCATTCCAGAAGAAGGTGCAATGTCCTCATTGTAAAATGGTCTGCCATAAAAATAATTTGGCTAAACATATATAGAGGAAGCACAGTAAGAAGAGGGATATAACAGTGAGCAGAGTGCAGCCTCCCGAAGCTAAGGATGAAAAAGATGTTGAGATGATAGGCATCCTCTGTTTTATACTAAGGTTATTCTGACAAAGCTCATTTTAAGTGTCCCTTTGCCACTTATGCTCTGTTATTTTTACATGAATAATAGTTTATGCCACTTTGTACAGTAGTTTTGCTATAGGGAGAATACCTTTTTTCTCTTTGTCTTTCCCATAGGACAAGTTTGCAGCCAGGATCATTTCTGACAGTAGAAAGTCAGCAGAGTGGGTGGAAACAAACCAACATTGGTTTTCATCCAAGGTGGAGGTGCCCAGTGCAGTCGGAATGGGAGAGGAGGAAATGGAAGAAGCTGCAAAGCACTATGCCAGACTTTGGTCTGAGGAGGAAAGTTCCAAGCTTGAGGAACTAGAGAAAGATGACATCCGGGAACCATTTAAGTTCAAATTCTCCACAGTCGAGGACATGTGGCTGTTTTGTGATGAGATTTGGGACAAACAAGGATACTTGGCATATTGTGAATGTAAAGTGGAGTAGTAACAGTCAATAAAAGCTTAGCTGCAACCACCAGCCTACTTTTTACATTCACAGGACTGATTGAGGACATTGTTTTTTGGGGATTTCTTTCCTGTGTGCCAGTTAGTGTCCAAAACAAGCTGTAAGTTCAAAGATTACCTCTAGTTTTTATGTATTGTGATATCACCATGTTTTTAGTTCTACACCCGTTTCTGCAGGTGTAGTTTTTGATATTTTGAATTTCTCTAAAGAAGATTGCAGTGCCAATTTGTCATTTTATTTTCATTATTTGTAAATAAACCGTCTGTTGAAAACGTACAAACCGGTGTCTCGGGTTTACTCTGTGGCTTGGGGCATAACCGCTGCGATTACTTCAGTATGCATAACCCTCTGAGCAGACATTAACTTGTGTCAATAAATACATTTTCCATTAGGAAATGCATATTCCATTAAGCTCAATGTTTTTACATGGACTAATGTCGCTAAACTATAGGCTATGAATGGCGTTTGTTTTGACACTTGATGTAGGGTAATGCGATAATAATGCTGGTAGACTTATAATGCAACGCATAAGTTTGTGTTAGTGTTGATTAATTTTAAATTAATTAAGAATAAATCAACAACAAAGCGGCATCTTCCAAAAGTGTGTATACAGTTATATTATAAAGTTTCTTGTGCATAAGAGATCATCAGATAACCTGATCGTCAGACAACCGTTAACCACCGTTAGCGTAACTTATTTATTACAAACCATCCACATTCAGTATTATCATTTGGCAATTTATTCGGCAATTTGCAAACGTAACCCGTGGATTCAGGGTGTTCAGTCCTTTAAGAGACGCACAAAAAGTTTGTTATTTCCGGTCCTGACACTGGAGGCAGCCTGAGAGTGGAGCCTGCAACGGAAGCAGCCTGACACTGGAGGTCTGCAGCCAGACCCCCCTCGGTCACTGGGCCCACAACCCCAACAGACCACATTTAGGCACTTCCAACTTCGACCCCTCACAACCCCATCCCCAAAAACAAACCTTACCCAGGCAACTCCAACAAAACCCAGTTTAGACCACAGGCGCATCCTACTGGTCCTTCTGGACGGATCATCCCTACACGAACCCCACCAAGATCACGGGACCATCCCACAGACCACCACCTCTACTCCACTTCCCCGTTCCTCCACCCCGAAAACCCAAACAAAACATGGTCATACTCCACCAACCCTTCTAGAAACATCAACCCTAAAAAACATGTCCCAAAACTGCTTCCTGGAAGACCAACCCCAGAACAGACCCCCATTCCCCTACCTCCAAACCTCCGACCAGGCCCAAATAAATGCCCCACCAACCTTCTTGAGACACCTTCAAAGCCCCAAACAAGACCCAGAACAACCCCTACCAGCCCCCCAAGAAAGATTTCCCCTACAACAAGCCCTTATTCTTCTAATGCTAAAACCAAACCAAAATGCCTACTACAAAAAGGCCTCTCCTTTGTCCCTATCCCCTCCTCTGTCAAGAACTTCAGACAAACCCTCCGCACTGACCTCACGGACTACCACCGCCGACTGAAACGCCATAGTTTTGACAAACAAACAAATACCGACCCGATTCCATTCCGACTCAAATCCACCTGGGAACCGGACCCCGAGACCCTCCCAAGGGAACTCATCGACTTAATCCACAAGGACCAACGGTCCCTTAGAAACCTCCCTTAGAAACAGAAAGTAAAGCCCTACAGGAACTTTGAGAAAACACTTCCATTATAATGAAACCAGTAGACAAGAGTAGCGCAGTTATTATAATGGACCGTGAGTAATACATCCAGGAAGCCCAATGACAACTTTTACTATTACTACACCCCATTAACAAGACCCATCCATGAGGAAACAGCGCACCAAATACAAAACATCCTGGACACAATGACCCAGAAGGGTCTCATCTCAAAAAGACAGAACACATACCTGAAAGGAAAGAATCCCCCACGCAGAAGACTATTTTATTCTAACATTGAGACGAACCGAGGCCTAGGGGTAGTAAGATCAAAGATGAACAAATACCCAGATTCGACAAGACCAGACTCTTACATTCTCCAACTCCTTCACCTCAGCCTAACAAAAAATTACTTTGATTTCAATGACAGACACTATCTCCAGATAGAAGGCACAGCATGGGAAAGATGTTTGCCCTGGCATATGCCGACATATATATGTCCAACTCGGAAGAAACTATTCCCCCGAAATGCCCAAACAAGTCTTGCTACTTTCGGTATCTTGACGATATCTGGGGCATTTGGCGACCAGCAACTTCAGCATTGACTTTCTTGATGTGACTACCTTCAAGGGCCCACATTTCTCTACCACAAAAAGATTGGACACTAAGGATTATTTCAAACCAACTTACTCACAAGATCTACTCCACATGACCAGCTTCCACCCAAGGCACAACTTCAGGGGTATACTCAAATGACAACTAATAAGACTTTGCAAGATCTGCTCTAACACGGAAGACTGCACCAAAGCCACAAGAACACTTTTCAAAGCCCTCCATAGAAGAGGCTACTCCAGATCTCTTCTCCAGACAGTCCAAAAAGAACTCCTACAACCACCACGAACCCCACCCAACCAGGAGAACAAAAAACCCAAAATGGTCCTCTTTATCACACTTTATTCATCCTTCACAGCTCAGGCCAATTTCAATCAAGTAAGGAAAGGAACACAGCTTGAACAACTTAAAATCATTTTGGCCCAGAGAAGAAACTCCAACCTAAAAGATCTCCTTGTCTGAGCCAAATTACCCCAACCTAGAAAATGACCCCATTCTCCAGGGCAACACTGCACTGCAACGAACCCTATCAAAAAACACACATATCCTATACCACGGGATATCACACTTAAACACACAAATTGCATCTACATGATAGGATACAGAAGATGTGGCAAAACTTACATTGGGGAAATACAGAATTTTTTATCCTCCCGCCTCTCAACCCACCGATACAACATCAAAAATAACAAAAAAGCATAAAATGTACCTCATGAAACACTTTTCCCACCACGGAGTGGAAATTCTCAGACCTCAGGGTCTCCAACACAACCCTGACTGGAAGACGGAGGACAGAAGGAGGATGGAAAGACAATGGATACGGAAATTGAACACTCTACACCCCAATGGACTAAACAAATCCTATTACCAAGATTAATGTTTATTCGTTAAACAATGTATATAGTTTTATCAACATGAATTTGTAATCTTCCCCTACTGTGTTTTACTGTTCTTGTGGTTAATTGTTGATTGGATATTTGTGAATTTGTAAATTCTATAATAAACAACAAGGAATAAAACAGGACTCATGATGATCACGGCAACCTACTCATATAGACATATGAGAAGCCTATTCTGATGGTCCCAATTTCCCTTTAACAATATAAATACTAAATCCTATTAACCACCTAACTTACAACTGCAAGAGCAAAGAAAACTCCATTGACCGGCAGGGAAGTGTGGCCTGCTGCAGACACAGCAACCCTTCTCATCTCTGCTCTCTCTCTCTCTCCCTCTCTCTCTCATACACAAACACTCCCTCTCTCTCTCTCTCTCTCTCCCTCTCTCTCTCATACACAAACTCTCTCTCTCTCTCTCTCTCTCTCTCTCTCTCTCTCTCTCTCTCTCTCTCGCATCCTATCCCACCATCTCATTCCCATTATGTCATAACCCTAACCTTAACCACCCATATCTTTTTAAAATTTTTTAATAAGTCAATTAACACAATAATAGGACTAATATCATATATCTAATATCACTATAATAATTATAACAAACATAGGACCTAATCATTAATATTCAGGGCAATTAGCCTACATCTTATTTGATGGGGGGGCGTTAAGGGACCTGGATAATGGATAGGTGGGCGCTGGTCCCAGAAAGGTTGAGAAACACTGCTTTAGGGGCACATAGCACTGCATTTTGCTTTGTGCTTTTGTTTGTGTGCTCCAATTGGTAATTGCATTTCTGCTGTGTTATAAACAGGGCTTTAAATTCACTTTTTGATCACCAGGCAACATGGCTGTTAGATTTCTAAAGTTACCAGCCAATCAGATTTTCCACTAGCCTCGTTTGCTTTTTCAGCCCTAACTTCACTTTGATTTCAGCTCTGTTTATTTGGCTCCATTCTGTTCGTCTTCTCCATTTTAGCGTAGCTCACAATCAATACCACGCACGGTGGTATTGATTAAAACAGTTGTAAGACACGTCACGACAAAGTGTTCATGGGAAATGTAGGATTAGTGGGACAAGCAGTGTTTCCAGATAAAGATTACGTTTCCACAAACACACAAGAAAACGCCCACATTTCTTGGCAGAAAACAGACAAACCTGGAAACATTTCTGCAGCCAGCCAATTAAAACGATGTTTTACACTCATGGCCCTATTTTAATGATCTAAGTACACGGCGTGAAGCGCCTGGCGCAGGTGCGTTTAGGGCGTGTCCAAATCTACTTTTGCTAGTTTGATGGCGGAAAAAAGGGTCCGTGCGCCAAGCCCATGGTTCAAAAGGACTGTACATAGTCTTAATTAATTCATAGGTGTGTTTTGGGCATAACATGCTTGAACCAATAGGAGTGTCATCTCCCATTCCCTTTAAAAGCGAGGCGCTTTTTTATCTTGTCGCATTGCTTTTATGATGGAGGAGTTGCACCGTAATGTATTTATTTGTAATATTATGCATGGGTGTGTGCTGTTGTGCATCCCTGTGTGTGTAACAAGCATAGTGTGTGCCAGCTTTGCACAAGAATAGGAGCATTTTACTAATGCGCTGTTAAAATAACAATTAGAGTAAATGCTGCGTTACTGACTTTAGACCAGGTTTTTGTTGGTCTATGGCGCGATCACTTTCCGCTGCCTCAAGATAGCAATACTCCCAGAATGCACCTGAACATACCTCCCTGTAAGACCAGCATGCCCAGAATGCACCTGAACACACCTCCCTGTGAGACCAGCACGCCCATGGGTGCACGGATGGGCGCAGGTGCATTTGCTATTTAAACGACGCGGGTGCTGGACAGGAAATTGACAACTGTGTCTGTCGTAAACTAGCAAAGACACTTGCATCGGGAATTGAAGTTTTCCTAAAGAATACAATGGGTATTGAGCTTCTTTCACCAGGATGGAGATGTGAGATGACCAGTTCATAGGCCGGTCTTATCTATGTTTTCCATAATCCTGAGAGCTGATTATTCACCGTCACTTCCTGTCTGTAGTGAGTTTTGGGCGAGGGAATACACACTCCTCACTGCTGCTTCCTACCTTGTGTTGTTCTCGGGTCCTGTTTTCAAAGTTTTTTATATCAGAAATATGGGTTTTGTTGTGGAAAATCTCTTCGGTGTTCGGTGATGAAGCTGGAAATTAAGATTGTCTTACAGACTGGTGTTTCCTATGTTACTTTCTTTATTCTTCTTATAAGAAAAAAGTAGACAGTTTAACAGAGTGGCAATGCAGTCTGTGAAAGTGTGTCAGCAAACAAAGAAACTTCAGGGTTTTTATGGGTGAGCATGCAGAGGGAAGGACTGTATTTCTTGTCGACTCAGCAATCCTTTTACTGCTGAGTCTGAGAATTTTCAGAAAAGACTGCTTTAGTCTATTGAAGTTGGCCCTCTGCCAGGTACTTCCAAGTGTGGAGGCTACACGAGAGGGAGGGGGGCAGCGTAGCCTCAGTACTACGGATGCAGGAGAATCCACAATTGCCTCTTAAGATAAGAGAGTACTTATAATGGATCCCTATAACTGATATAATATAGAAAACAGAGTAAATATTGTATAGTATGAAAGTAAATACATATAAAAGTAATTGAAATATAAAACTCATGCAGCAATGGCTAATATATGAAAGAAAAATCACACTACAGTTTCTTACAACTAAATTGCCCCAAAATAACTTGGATGGATCTACGTTTTATAGAAACCATGCAACATTCCTCGCATATAAAATTAATGATTACTTCCATTACATTTTGGTTGTTTTATTAAATTTCATAGTATTTCAAATAAAATGTTTAAATGGTTTTAAAACAGCATCCTGACTAAATCTTGACATAAAACGGTCTGTGATTCACTCAACATCCTCTGATCTTAACTATTAGCCAAAAGAGCTCATAATTTCTGCTTTTTTCCAACTAAAAAATTAGGTATAATTTCATTTAAATTAGGTATATAAACCATGAATAAAACACAAATTTAAAAAAGGCATCAAAAGCACCAAATAAAAGTGACATAAATGACAGAAAAGGTGCCAAAAAAAGTAAATTTTCCATTTTTTGTTTTCAATGTTAATTGTTGGCTTCTTAACAGCGCTGTACAGATTATTACTGGGTGGCGTGGAGGTGCTCACTGATGCTTGTCCAGTAGTTTAAAAATAAGAGTCCCTCCCTCTTGGCTGCTCCTTGTTGGCTTTCATCTCCTCATAAATCACCTCGCTGGTTACAGGTTTGTCCAAGTTGTTGGTGCGAGTGCTTCTCTCTCAGCCGCTTTCCAAAAGTCTGAAGGTTGTTGGTTCTCTGTGGAACCCGGTCCGTTGTTTCTCTGTGTGACTGGTTCATTTCCAGCGCTTGGGGGCCCCGTGTTGGGAGGAGTCATCACATTCAGAAAGACTTGTGTTTTATTACACCAATACATTCCCGTTTTAAAGGATGTAACATTTCTTATTACCAGGGAGTTGTCTGCCAGAGAACTGTAGCGTTTGTCAGATGTTTTCTCCTCGCCATTTGTGATAGTAACCAGAATCACGCGTTTACTATTTCTGTAGTAGCTCCATGTTACATCCCCCTTCTTATGAAGACAGGGAAGAGTAGCCCTTCTGTTCTGCCGCACATTAAATATAGGTGTGTCTGTGAAGTAAAAAGGAAGCAATGAGTGATATATTTTTGGTGAAACTTACTTCTGTAAATTGTAAATATATGTTCCTGGTAGTTTCTTCAAATTTCTCCCTTCCTCATCATGTTTCCTTCTCATAATAGGCTCCGGCTCTTATTGGGAAGATGATTAACGCCAAACACATTAGAATTTACTAATTTTAATTTAAGCAGTATTACACTTGAGGGTTTGATTTAATGTCATTATTGACACGACAACCAAACCCTCGAGTGGAATATTGCGATTGTAAAACAACGGCTACTAACAAATTAAAAGTTATAATCAAATTGTATTCTTATTGTGGGGCAATTCGCTCTCTAAATTTAAAAAAAGCAACAGAGACGATTTCTCCAGTTAATGTTACCTTTGTAGAGATTGTGGGAATTCCAAATTTCGATTTTCAAAAAGGCAATATCAATTTTAATAATGTATTCATTTTTATTTTTTTACGTTCAAAAGTATTCATGTAAGACAGTAGTTCACATTTATGTTGTGTTTAAACCCCTTACCGCTAGATGGCTATGCTGAGACACACCACTAGAGTCCTTGACTAACAGTGCCTAACCGTGCCTAGCAGTGCCTGACTTTTTGCTAGAAGATAACAACGTAGCTATGGCTGAACTTTGGCCTACTTTAGCATATCAACATTAGCTCATTAAGAACCTGGGAACCACAATCCCAAATTGGCAGCTTGATTTTCTGTGTACTGAGTTGTTTACCTAAAGTAAACTTCTTTGACTTTTATGAACATCATGTCTTTTTTTAAATATTAGATTTTCTAAAATTATACTCCCAAAAATCCCAATATGTCACCTTACGCACAGTATCAAAATATATTGCAATATATTGAATCGTGATACGTATCATATCGCCAGAGTTTTTCCATTACACAGCCTTAATTTTGAGTACATAGTGCATTCACATTGGCCCAATCCCAAAGTGAGCCCTGAGGACTAAGGACTAAGGACTCACAGACTTAAGTGATCTCAGGTACTAAGTGAGCGAGTGTGTGAGGCCACATGGGCTCGGATAGGTATAAATGGGATTGGGACGGCGCTTCACGAGATCACATGTTACCTTGGTGACGTTTAATAACAAAGATGTTGCTAACACTTGCCGGTTTGGGAATTGTCCTTTTAAGTTTGTTGCTTTTCACACGGCCGAGGCCCAGGAGACGGCTGCCTGAATCCAAACTCTTGTTTTACGAGCAGGACAACAGGTTGGTCCGTTCCGTAGTTGGCGTGTCGTGCTGGTGTTTTTACCTTCGTAATTTCGGTTTCCCTATCGTCTCCGCGGTAAACGTCACAACGCTTTGAACTGTGGGTAATTCCCTTTGGTGAAGTCTGCATCGATGCAGACTTACGGAAAGGGCTCGGTAAGTGTGTACTCAAACCCTCACGCCCTTTGAAATTCCACATTGGGACAACCCTAAGCCCTGACGAATTTCGCGAGAACGCGCACCAAAGTCCGTGAGTCTGTGAGTCCGGACATTGGGATTGGGCCAATGTCAAGTGTGGTCAAATTTAGGGACTATAGTACCCAGATGATGCACTCCTAAATTGAGTGTAGAACGATGGACACTTTCCACCCTCAACGGTCGCCATCTTGGCTCCGTAGCGGAAGGGGCGGAGCCACCAATAGTTCCAAAGCTTTCAATAATAGCGACCGAGGACACGGTGGCGAGTCCAGCAGCGGAGCAATAAAAATGTCTTTTTGCTATACTTGTATAACATATAAGCCACCTGTGTGTTTATTTGGTTAATTTTGCACTTTGCACGTATATTGGTACTGTACTGTAACGTGCTAGAAAGCTAACCTTAGCTAAGAGCAGCACAATTTAACCACTGGCGAATAACGTTAAGTTATAACTTAACTTTACTGCCTGTTAGTGTACTAACGGAAGTAAAAAACATGTTTTTCAGTTACAAGGCTGTTGTTTAGTAAATCTATGGGGGTACTTGACTTAAAACACAATTCAAAACAGCAACATTATTGAAATAAAATGTTTGAGACACACTGCTCAACACTATAATGAAATTGTTTAAACCTAAGTTATTTATCCAGTTGGTCACGGATTGCACAGGAGTCAGACTGGTGGTAAGTGAAGCGTAGCTTTATTTACAGAAATCCAACAGACAGCAAAGACAACATGAGGGAGACAACATGTCGTGTGGCAACTAGACCAGACAATGAGTGAATGTGCCTGTGCTGCATATAAAGGTGGTGGTCTGATGAAGTGCAGGTGTGAGTGATCAGTAGTGAGGAGAGAGTGAACGGATGAGTAGAGTGAATGATGGTGAATGTGAATGAGTGGGAGGGGTGAGTGCTGGTGATGGTGGGACCCTGACACAGTGAAGGGACATGGATCTTATGTTTTCTGATTTTTTATGTGTTAATTTCCTGTCAGTTGATGTCAGTCACACATATAGTCTGTCTCAAACTGCACACTTCCGTTAGTACACTAACAGGCAGTAAAGTTAAGCTCCATTGACTTACATTACCTTGTGATTGCGTGTGAATTGACGCCGTAGCGAGTAGTACGAAAGGGCGAAAAGGTTGGTTGGGGTGGAGGATGGGTCAAACACAGGACTTTCACCCAGGAGACCGGGGATCGGGTCCCATGTTTGATGATTCCTTTCCACGTTCTTCTTTTCCTTAACCCAACCGTAGCCTCGCGATAACACGTAGCCTCATAACATACCACTTAGCTTTTGGTAAGTGGCGTGTATGTTTAGTGGCATGTATGTTTATGCAAAGTCATGATATCACATTGAAAAAAAAAGTACTTGGATGGTTCCGTACAACACTCTAAACAAGCTAAACAAGTGATCAGTTCACTACTTTCATTGCATTTGGGTGTTTTATTACATTTTATAGCATTTCATTAAACAATTTTACAAAATTGATAAAAGTGACAAAAATGTCAGAAAGAAAATCTACAAAAATACTGATAAATGTGACAAAAATTTGGGGGAAAAAAAGTTGATTTTAAATAAAAACAAATCGGGAAAAGCGACAAAAGTGTCAAGACAAAAAAAAAAAAACGTTTGAAAAAAAAGGTTGAGATTACAGTTTTTGATCCAGAAAAACATCCATTCACCAAATGGAAAGGCAACAAAGTGACAGTACTCTGATCCAATGGGTGGGGGGGAACCAATCGATTGGGTTTGGGGGGCAAATGGTGTGCCAAATGGTTTAGTCCACCTGCACGCATTACGTTAGCTAGATCAATTGAGGGCGTCTGGTTGAAGCACAAACTTCTGCTGTAGAAATTCCTTTCTCAAAGAAAGCCAAATCAGGCTACCAAAAAGAAAGGAAAGACAGGAGGAGGAGAGAAAACAGAATGAAGGGAAACAATTGGTAACTGACTTCTTTTCAAAGAAAGGTGAGCACTAACTACTACTTGACTGAATGATTTGAAGAGTTGCAAGTTGGAGCAAAAAACAACCTTGCTAAATTGACTTATGCTCCTTTGTTTTTAGGTGCACTGAAGAGTAATGCAATCACTCAAAATGTGAACCGCAAAGAAGTGGAAATTGTGCTGGGGAAGTGGTTTACCGGCGCACGTGACCGTGGAGGGGAGAGGGCTGCAAGAGCCCAAAGAGAAAAAGGAGCTTCCACCACACAAACGCCATGAGTGTATTTTGTATTAATGTATTTTTTGGAGAGATTTTTTTTTTTCAGAGATTTTCTTTAAAAATATATTTTTGATTTATTTACCGGTATGTTGTGACATTTAAATTGTTTTTTAAAGATTATGTTTGTTGTTCGATGTAACAATTTTGTATTAATGTATTTTTTGAGATGTTTTTTTTCAGAGATTTTTTAAAATATATTTTTGATTTGTTTACCGGTATGTTGTGACATTTAAATTGTTTTTTAAAGATAATTTTTATTGTTCAATTTAACAATATATTTCTTGCAGTTCAAAGAGTCAAGTGTCTTGTATTTATCTTGGACTTATATTCATTCTTTGTTTTTCTTAGATTGTTTCCTTAAACCATTTGGCATGGTTGCGCTTAGATAGGCCTTGCATGAATTGCCCAGTTAGGACCCACATAAGACCCTTACAGGTCCTACTTAAAACCCATCTGGGCATCCACGGCTGAATCCTGGTGCAAGCCCACTTTAAACCCCTTTAGGCAGGTGGGGCCCAAATGGGTCTGACATGAATTACCCAGTTAAGACCCACATAAGACCCTTACAGGTCCCACTTAAAACCCATCTGGGCATCCACGGCTGGCCCCTGTGTGGATCCTGGGTGCAAGCCCATTTTAAACGCCCTTTAAGCAGGTGGGGCCCAAATGGGTCAGTCATGAATTGCCCGGTTAAGATCCCACATAACACCCTTATAGATCCCTTTTAAAGCCCATCTGGGCATCCACGGCTGGATCCTGGGTGCAAACCCACTTTAAAACCCTTTGGGCAGGTAGGGCCCCAATGGGTCTGGCATGAATTGCCCAGTTAGGACCCACATAAGACTCTTACAGAGCCCATTTAAAGTCCATCTGGGTAGCCATGGTTGGATCCCGGGTGCAAGCCCACTTTAGACCCATTTGGGCAGGTGGAGCCCAAATGGGTCTGACATAAATTGCCCAATTAAGACCCATGCAGTACCCTTACAGGTCCCACTTTTAGTACGTCTGGGCTTCCACGGCTTGCCCCAACGTGGATCCCGGGTGCAAGCCCATAATGGGGCCCACATTTGCCGCCCATGAAGCCCTCATCTGGGCCCCACATGTCATTGCTGGCTGGGCTACAGGAACTTTGAGAAAACACTTCCATTATAATAAAACCAGCAGACAAGAGTAGCGCAGTTATTATAATGGGCCGTGCGCAATACATCCAGGAAGCCCAAAGACAACTGAATGACACCAATTACTACACCCCATTAACGAGACACCCATCCATGAGGAAACAGCGCACCAAATAGGGGTCTCATCTCAAAAAGACAGAACACATACCTGAAAGGAAAGACTCCCCCACGCAGAAGACTATTGTATACTAACATTGAGACGAACCGAGGCCTGGAGGCAGTAAGATCAAAGATGAACAAATACCCAGATTCGACAAGACCAGACTCTTACATTCTCCAACTCCTTCACCTCAGCCTAACAAAAAATTACTTTGATTTCAATGACAGACACTACCTCCAGATAGAAGGCACAGCATGGGAAAGAAGTTTGCCCTGGCATATGCAGACATATATATGTCCAACTGGGAAGAAACTATTCCCCCGAAATGCACAAAAAAGTCTTGCTACTTTCGGTATCTTGACGATATCTAGGGCATTTGGCAGCACACGGATGAAGACTTCAGACATTGACTTTACACAAACCTTAATTCGCACCATCCTACCATCAAGCTGGAGGCGATGGCCAGCAACTTTAGCATTGACCTCACACCGCGCGCACCACCTGGAGAAAAAAGTGAGAGAAAGAAAAAGGAGAGGTCGCAGTTCGGACGATGACTATCCGGTTGAAATTGTGTGCGTGTGTGCGTCCTCGAGATCTGACCACACACAAACACACGTAGCAGAGCTACCCACACCCATGTTTCTACTGTGGCTTAATTAAATAAAACATCAAAAGAGAGAAGTTGTCTGAGTCGTGTTTTAAACAGACACACCTGGGGCGAAGTTGGGAACCATAATCACCTTTAAATACAGTCATAATCTAGTCCTCACTAACACGGGCCCAATTATAGTAACTACATTAAAACTTCATGGTTGTTGCATGAAATGTCGTTTGTGTTTAGCCTACATCATCATTTTCTATCATGTGAAATAAGAGGCAAAACCAGCCTGGCTGAAGCTGCAGACAGATGCTCCCCAGCGGTCTGCACCCCCTGCTGTTCATAAGGTGCCTCTGCACCCCTTTCGTTTCAGACCCTCCCACCAGCCTTTGGGCCACGCCTCCTCATTTACAATGACATGTGTCAAGTCCAAATAAAAAGCCAATGTTAAATTGAAATTCAAAAGCCAAATATTAAATGAAAATTAAAAGCCAATGTTAAATTGAAATTCAAAAGCCAAATATTAAATGAAAATTAAAAGCAAATGTTAAATTGAAATTCAAAAGCCAAATATTAAATGAAAATTAAATGCCAATGTTAAATTGAAATTCAGAAGCCAAATATTAAATGAAAATTAAAAGCCAATGTTAAATTGAAATTCAAAAGCCAAATATTAAATGAAAATTAAAAGCCAATGTTAAATTGAAATTCAAAAGCCAAATATTAAATGAAAATTAAAAGCCAATGTTAAATGGAAATTAAAAAGCCAAATATTAAATGAAAATTAAAAGCCAATTTTAAATTGAAATTCAAAAGCCAAATATTAAATGAAAATTAAAAGCCAATGTTAAATTGAAATTCAGAAGCCAAATATTAAATGAAAATTAAAAGCCAATGATAAATTGAAATTCAAAAGCCAAATATTAAATTCAAAAGCCAAAGCCAAATGAAAAAAATATTTTTAATTCCATCTCGCTTTGTTTTCTCTTTGGACTTTCAATTTGAATTATGAATAAATATTTCCTCCATACACGCTAGGCACGTAGCCAACGGTTGTAAGACACGTCACGACAAAGTGTTCATGGGAAATGTAGGATTTGTGCGACAAGCAGTGTTTCCAGATAAAGATTACGTTTCCACAAACGCACAAAAAACGCCCAAATTTCTTGGCAGAAAACAGACAAACCTGGAAACATTTCTGCAGCCAGCCAATTAAAACAGACACTTTGCTTCTTTCATCACAAGCCAAATTGGCTAGTAACTTTAAATGTTACCTGCCAAAGTAAATTTTCACCCAAATTTGGCAGGTTGGTGAGTGTCAATTCAAAGCCCTGGTTATAAACCTGCTCAGGGAACATTTAACGTGTCCTGTTCTGATGTTTTACACTCATGGCCCTATTTTAATGATCTAAGTACACGGCGTGAAGCGCCTGGCGCAGGTGTGTTTAGGGCGTGTCCAAATCCACTTTTGCTAGTTTGATGGCGGAAAAAAAGGGTCCGTGCGCCAAGCGCATGGTTCAAAAGGACTGTACATAGTCTTAATTAATTCATAGGTGTGTTTTGGGCATAACATGCTTAAACCAATCAGAGTGTCATCCCCCATTTCCTTTAAAAGCGAGGCAAATTTTTATCTTGTCGCATTGCTTTTATGATGGAGGAGTTGCACCGTAATGTACTGTATTTATTTGTAATATTATGCATGTGTGTGTGTGCTGCTGTGTGTCCCTGTGTGTGTAACAAGCATAGTGTGTGCACGCTGTGCACAAGCGTAGGAGCATTTTACTAATGCACTGTTAAAATAACGATTACAGTAAATGCTGCGTTATTGACTTTAGACCAGGTTTTTGTTGGTCAATGGCGCGATCACTTTCCGCTGCCTCCAGATAGCAATATTCCCAGAATGCACCTGAACACACCTTCCTGTAAGACCAGCACGCCCATGGGTGCACAGATGGGCGCAGGTGCATTTGCTATTTAAACGACACGGGTGCTGGACAGGAAATTGACAACTGCATCTGTTGTAAACTAGCAAAGACACTTGCATCGGGAATTGAATTTTTCCTGAAGAATACAATGGGTATTGAGTGGGGTGGAAAATCTCTTTGGTGTTGACACACTGGACTTTCCTATGTTACTTTCTTTATTCTTCTTATAAGGAAGAGGAGACAGTTTAACAGAGTGGCAATGCAGTCTGTGAAAGTGTGTCAGCGAACAAAGAAACTTCAGGATTTTATGGGTGAGCATGCAAAGGGAGGGACTGTATTTCTTGTCGACTCAGCAATCCTTTTATTGCTGAGCCTGAGAATTTTCAGAAAAGACTGGTTCAGGCTATTGAAGTTGGCCCTCTGCCAGGTACTTCCAAGTGTGGAGGCAACACGAGAGGGAGGGGGGCCGCGTAGCCTCAGTACTACGGAGGAAGCAGAATTTACGATTGCCTCTTAAGATAAGAGAGTACCTAGCAAAGACAACATGAGGGAGACAACATGTCATGTAGCAACATGTGGCAACTAGACCAGACAATGAGTGGATGTGCCTGTGCTGCATATAAAGGTGGTGGACTGATGAAGTGCAGGTGTGAGTGATCAGTAGTGAGGAGAGAGTGAACGGATGAGTAGAGTGAATGATGGTGAATGTGAATGAGTGGGAGGGGTGAGTGCTGGTGATGGTGGGACCCTGACACAGTGAAGGGACATGGATCTTATGTTTTCTGATTTTTTATGTGTTAATTTCCTGTCAGTTAATGTCATTCACACATATAGTCTGTCTCAAACTGCACACTTCCGTTAGTACACTAACAGGCAGTAAAGTTAAGTTATAATTTAAAAACAACTTTTTTTTGTGCCTTTACTTGACAGGAAAGCTTAGACTTGAAAGGGGAGAGAGAGAGAGAGAGCGAGAGAGAGAGAGAGAGAGAGAGAGAGAGAGAGAGAGAGGGGGAATGACATGCAGCAAAGGGTCGCAGGTCAGAATTGAACCCGTGACTGCTGTGGTGAGGACCAAGCCTCTGTACATGGGGCGCACGCTCCACCAAGTGAGTTACCCAGGCGCCCCGTAAAGGAAAAACATTTAAATCCTAATGAAAAAATGAGACAAAACTTTTTTTTTAACGGTAGAAAGAAGGAAGGAAGGAAGGTAAAAATAGGTCGACAAATGTGAGAAGAAAAAACGTAGAAAAAGCTGAAAAAAAAACTTTGTATAAAGTGACAAACAGTAGTAGGAAGGAAGACGAGAAAAGGTCAAAGAAGGCCACAAAAAAATCACATTTGGTATAAAATAAAGGGCTCCATAAGGAACAATGGTCTGGTAACAACAGCCTTGTAACTGAAATACATTCAGCAAAAAATCTCACGTACACATTCCCCCATTTGAGAAACACCGGTGTAGATCATTGAGATATAAAATGTATTGAGCCCAAAAATATAGATATGATGTTGATAAAAAAGCTGACAAATTAGGTTTTCTCACCGTTCAAGCTGAGACCGAAGCTGCCAGCGAGGAGGAGGAGGAGATAGAGCGACATCTCTGCAGCCAGCGGACCTCGTTGAGTGACATACGACTAAAATACTGTCTTCTTTATATCTGAGGGGAAGTTCTGACGAACGAGGTTGTGGTTGGAAATGCAAAGTTATTTTTAATACTGTGGCTATTAGATCAGCAGCTGATGTAGATCTTGAAAATAATTATAGTTCCTTGAAGGCGTCTTAAATGCAACACCCAATGAGTTTCACAAATACATTGCCCTTATAGAACCTATTTGTTTAAGAAAAAGGCATTATTAGACTTCATTCTAAAATTCTACAAATATTTTCTTCATCCTCAGAATTCAGACGTCAAATTTTGACCTGTTTTCTAAAAGTTTCTATATCCGAAATTTGGGTTTCTATCAACCAAATTGTAAAAAAAAAACTCATGAAGTGGTGTAATTATGACACGCCATTATTGCCGTGTTATCAAGATGCATTCTCATTTTTTAGCATGTTTATCAACACCGTTTTGGCCTACATTGACTTACATTACCTTGTGATTGCATGTGAATTGACGCCGTAGCGAGTAGTACAAAAGGGCGAAAAGGTTGGTTGGGGTGGAGGATGGGTCAAACACAGGACTTTCACCCAGGAGACCGGGGATCGGGTCCCGCGTTTGATGTTTCCTTTCCACGTTCTTCTTTTCCTTAACCCAACCGTAGACTCGCGATAACACGTAGTCTCATAACATACCACTTGGCTTTTGGAAAGTGGCATGTATGTTTATGCGAAGTCATGATATCACATTGAAAAAAAATGTACGTGGATGGTTCCGTGCAACAATCTAAACAAGTGATCAGTTCACTACTTTCATTGAATTTGGGTTTTATTTAATTTTATAGCATTTGATCAAATATTTTACAAAATTGATAAAAGTGACAGAAATGTCAGAAAGAAAATCTACAAAAACACTGGAAAACGTGACAAAAATTTGGGGATAAAAAAGATAATGATATTTGATAAAAACAAATCGGGAAAAGCGACAAAAGTGTCAAGACAATCAAAACGTTTGAAAAAAAAGGTTTAGATTACAATTTTTGATCCAGAAAAACATCCATTCACCAAATGGAAAGGCAACAAAGTGACAGTACTTTGATCTAAAGAATGGACCTTTTTCGCACCAGACATTTTGACTTGTCATAGTAGGAAAAGCACAGTTGAGATTGCTAACCTTAACGATGGCTCAATTCCATCAAGTGTCCCAGTAAGCTATTTCAGTGACTCAGCATGCACAATACCAGGACCTCTCCTAAGTGGAATGCAGCCATCAGTAATGGTTTAATACCAGGGTCTCTCCTAAGTGGAATGCAGCCATCAGTAATGGTTTAATACCAGGGCCTCTCCTAAGTGGAATGCAGCCATCAGTAATGGTTTAATACCAGGGTCTCTCCTAAGTGGAATGCAGCCATCAGTAATGGTTTAATACCAGGACCTCTCCTAAGTGGAATGCAGCCATCAGTAGTGGTTTAATACCAGGGTCTCTCCTAAGTGGAATGCAGCCATCAGTAATGGTTTAAGATAAGAGAGTACTTATAATGGATCCCTATAACTGATATATTATAATATAGAAAACAGAGTAAATATCGTACAGTATGAAAGTAAATACATATAAAGTCATGGAAATATAAAACTCATGCAGCAATGGCTAATATATGAAAGAAAACTCACACATTAGTATGAAAGTTAAAAACTTTCCACTACAGTTTCTTACAACCAAATTGCCCCAAAATAACTTGGATGGATGTACATTTTATAGAAACCATGCATCATTCCTCTCATGTAAAATTAATGATTACTTCCATTACATTTTGGTTGTTTTATTAAATATTCATATTATTTAAAATAAAATGTTTAAAGGGTTTTAAAACATCATCCTGACTAAATCTTGATTCACTCAACATCCTCTGATCTTAACTATTAGCCAAAAGAGCTCATAATTTCTGCTTTTTTCCAACTCAACAATTAGGTATAATGTCATTTAAATTAGGTTTATTGACCATGAATAAAACTAAATGTTTAAAAAAGCAAAAGCACCAAATAATAGCCACAAAAATGCCAGAAAAAGCACCAAAAAAAGTTTATTTTCAATTTTCTGTCCCCAGAAGGACAACAAGTTCATGGCCACAAAGGGTTAATTGTTGGCTTGTTAACAGCGCTGGACAGATTATTACTGGGTGGCCTGGAGGCCAGTAGTTTAAAAATAAGAGTCCCTCCATCTTGGCTGCTTCTCGTAGACTTTCATCTCCTCATTTATCAGCTCGTCGGCTACAGTTTTGTCCAAGTTGTCGTTGCTTCTCTCTGTTCTGTTTTTGAAGCAGAATCTCAGAGTTAAGATCACCAAAAGCACCAACACGGCACCGACAACTACACCGACAACTACACCTACAGCCACTTTCCAAAAGTCTGAGGGTTGTTGGTTCTCTGTGAAACCCAGTCCGTTGTTTCTCTGTGTGACTGGTACATTTCCAGCTCTTGGGGTCACCACGTTGGGAGGAGTTATCACATTCAGAAATACTTGCGTTTTATTACACCAATACATTGCCGTATCAAAGGGTGCGACATTTATTATCACTAGGGAGTTGTCTGCCTGAGAACTGTAGCGTTTGTCAGATATTTTCTCCTCGCCATTTGTGATAGTAACCAGAATCACGAGGTCACCATCTCTGTAGCGGCTCCATGTTACATCCCCCTTCTTATGAGGACAGGGAAGAGTAGCCGTTGTGTTCTGCAGCACATTAAATATAGGTATGTCTGTGAAGTAAAAAGGAAGCAATGAGTGATATATTTTTGGTGTTGAAGTGCGTGGTTTGAGACACACTATATGTGAATGACATCAACTGACAGGAAGTTAACATGGTGGCCATGGCTGTCAGCAATTCCATTGAAAAGGTCAAATACCCAAATTAAAACAAATCTGAAAACATAAGATTCATGTCCCTTCACTGGATAAATAAAGGATTAAATAATTTCATTATAGTGTTGAGCAGTGTTGCTCAAACTATTTTACAATAATTGTGTTTTTAAGCCAAGTACCATGACTGACTACGTTCACATGCAGCCAATAACCCGTTCAAAACCGGAATATTAGCAATAACCCGGTCGCGCACGGCCATGTAAACACCGGCAAAAACCGAATATGCTCATATTCCGGTTTTTAAAAACCCGAATATGCTACCTGGGTTACCCCTTTTCTAACCCGAAATTTTGGTCATGTAAACGCGTATCGGGATATCTCCATCAAAAGGAACATTGATTTGTGTTCTGCGCGATGTTCTATTCGCCAAGGAATCTTGGTCTTTTGAGTAGAGGAACTTCTTGTATGCGCCAGAAAACATAGTTATAATAATAATTATATACTATAATAATATAGTTATATATATATATATATATATATATGTCAATGTAAAAAACCTGCGCGCAGTATACCGGAAGTAAACAAGAAGTAGAGGTAAACATGGCGAGACGCAGCACAGCACCACACTTTTGGAGCGAGGAAACCAATTTCTTTATTAGTGTGGTGAAAACCATGAATATAATGTCTTTTGTTGACGGCAGAAAGTACCGAGATAGTGAGATTTATAAGAAGGTGACCGAAAAGTTATTGCGTGCCTTAAGGTTGTCCATACGGCCCCCAGACGCTAACCGTGCGTCGCCATTTACGTCGGGATATCGCCATTTGATTACAAATGCCATGTATACAGGAGTAACTCTCTCTGCTCAGGCATGTAAACGGGTTATTCCGAATGTTTCAGAAACCCGAATAGTGACCTTAACCCGACCACAACCCGAAAATTGACAGCTTGTAAACGTAGTCACTGATTTACTAAACAACAGCCTTGTAACTGAAAAACATTTTTAGGCATTTACCTGACAGGACAGCTTAGACTTGAAAGGGGAAAGAGAGAGAGAGGGGGAATGACATGCAGCAAAGGGTCGCAGGTCAGAATTGAACCCACGACCGCTGTGGCGAGGACCGAGTCTCTGTACATGGGGCGCACGCTCCACCAAGTGTGCTACCCAGGTCGACAAATGTGAGAAGAAAAAACTTAGAAAAAAAGCTGAAAGTAAATTTTGTATAATGTGACAAACAGTAGAAGGAAGGAAGACAAGAAAAGGTCCAAAGAAGGCCACCGAAATATCACATTTTTGGAATAAAATAAAGGGCTCCGTAAGGAACAATGGTCTGGTAACAACAGCCTTGTAACTGAAATACATTTTGCAAAAAAATCTCACGTACATGTTTGAGAAACACCGGTGTAGATCATTGAGATATAAAATGTATTTAGCCCAAAAATATAGATATTACGTTGATAAAAAGGCTGGTAAATTAGGTTTTCTCACCGTTCAAGCTGAGACCGAAGCTGCCAGCGAGGAGCAGGAGGAGATAGAGCGACATCTCTGCAGCCTGCGGGCCTCGTTAAGTGACATACGACTAAAATACTGTCTTCTTTATATCTGAGGGGAAGTTATGACGAACGAGGTTGTGGTTGGACGTGCAAAGTAGCTGTTATTTTTAATACTGTGTGGCTATTAGATCAGCAGTACATGTGAGGACAAGCTGATTTATATCTTGACAACAATTTTAGTTCCTTGAAGGCGTCTGAAATGCGCAGAGGTGTATAAAGTACTAGAGACCCATACTTGAGTAGAAGTAGAAGTGCTCTTTAAGCACCACACTTAAGTGGAAGTACTAAAGTATTCAACGTTTTTTGTACTTAAGTATTGCAAGTAGTTTATTTTAAAATATACTACTCAAGTACTAAAAGTAAAAGTACAAGTATTGTGTTATTTAGTTATTAAAGAAAGCAGTCAAATTTTGAATATCATATTGTTGGAGTTCAACTTTTTACTTGGTATTAAGACGCTCACAAGCTGTACATTGCTGGATATGAAGGAAGTTTCTGAAATAAACCCCAAAAGGTACGTTAATGTCACAGCTGTTATAACTACTATTATCTGATTTAACAGTGGGTTATTAATCACATATTAATAAACACTGAAATAAAATGTGTGAAAGTTAGCAAGCTAGCAAAATATAGATAAGCTAGCAGCCTCACATCACAGGGTCAAACGGTTAACTCACTGCAGACTGAAACAACTCAGGACTAGCTTCATCTGCCGCAACAATAGCTAAATAGAAAGAGTACAAACTTACATCGTCTCTGACTTCTCAATGGGCAATCGTAATTATTTTAATGATTTAATTATCGTACGTAACTAACGTAGCCGTAACTCCACACATCTGTAACCTAGACAGTCTCCGTAGCGTGAGGAATTCACAACAGTAACGAGTAACGATGCATCACATAAAAAATCTATCGGACTAAAAGTATTAAACTCATCGAAAATATGTACTCAAGTAAAAGTGAAAGTAGGAGAAAAAAAGAATACTCCAGTAGAGTACAGATACAGCCTTTTAGTACTTAAGTAGAGTAGTGAAGTAGTTCTACTTCGTTACTATACAACTCTGGAAACGCGGGAGCGTTCCTATGTTCCCACATTTCTAAGAAAACATTTTTTCACTGAAAATTAGGCCCTATGTTCTCACATTTCCTTTTTCATGAATTTGTATAAGATTTTATCCCCCAAGCCCTAGAAATGTGGGAGGATAGGGCTTAAATTGAAGGGAAATGTAGGAACATTTGGCTGTGGGAACATAGGGCTGTGGGAATAATGGGCTGTAGGAACATAGACAAAAACGTGAAAATATTCATCAAAAAAAGTCTATACATTTTGACCTGGGAGGACAACAAGTTCATAGATGATGAGAAGACAACACAAGTGTTAAGTGGAACATTAAGGATATAGACTACAGTTGTAGTGGAAAAAAAGACGATAGAAAGAAGGAAGGAAGGCAACACTAGGTCGATAAAGTGACACAAGCTTCAAAAACAGCAAAAACTTCTAAAAAAGTGACAAACTTATGAAAAAACACAGTAAAAGGAAGGAAGGCAAGAATAGGTTCAAAGAAGGTGACAAAAAAGTCACATTTTTGGTAGAAAATAAAGTCTATATAAAGAGGAACAACAGCCTTGAAACTGAAAAAAACATTTAATCAAATATTTCAAATGTTTAGAATCCATCCCTTAATTCATTCATTATTATAGTATAATTATTTTATGAATTATGCATGACATATATTATTGAATTAGCATTTTGCAAAATATCTCACGTACCCCCTGCAGTCCTCCAAAGTACCTCTAGGGGGACACGTACCCCCTGCAGTCCTCCAAAGTACCTCTAGGGGGACACGTACCCCCTGCAGTCCTCCAAAGTACGTCTAGGGGGACACGTACCCCCTGCAGTCCTCCAAAGTACGTCTAGAGGGACACGTACCCCTGCAGTCCTCCAAAGTACCTCTAGGGGGACACTGCACCCTGCAGTCCCTCCAAAGTATCGTCTAGAGGGACACGCATCCCCCTGCAGTCCTCCAAAATACTCTAAGGGGACCGCTACCCCCCTGCAGTCCTCCAAAGTTCCCTAGGGGGACACTACCCCCTGCAGTCCTCCAAAGTACGCTCTAGGGGGACACGCACCCCTGCAGTCCTCCAAAGTACCTACTAGGGCACAACATACCCCCTGCAGTCCTCCAAAGTACCTCTAGGGGACATCGCACCCTGCAGTCCTCCAAAGTACGTCTAGGGGGACCGTACTCCCTGCAGTCCTCCAAAGTACCTTTAGGGGGACACGACACCTGCAGTCCTCAAAAAAAGTCGCGTCTAGGGGACACGTATCCCCTGCAGTCCTCCAAAGTACCTTTAGGGGGACACGTACCCTGCAGTCCTCAGCAAACGTCTAGGGGGACACGTACCCCTGCAGTCCCTCCAAAGTACGTCTAGGGGGACACGTGTACCCCCTGCAGTCCTCCAAAGTACCTTTAGGGGGAACCCACCCCTGCAGTCCTCCAAAGTACCTCTAGGGGGACACGCACCCCTGCAGTCCTCCAAAGTACGTCTAGGTGGACACGTACCCCCTGCAGTCCTCCAAAGTACCTCTAGGGGGACACGTACCCCTGCAGTCCTCCAAAGTACCTCTAGGGGGACATGTACCCCATGCAGTCCTCCAGAGTACCCCTAGGGGGACGCGTACCCCCTGCAGTCCTCCAAAGTACCTCTAGACACGCACCCCCTGCAGTCCTCCAAAGTACCTCTAGGGGGACACGTACCCCCTGCAGTCCTCCAAAGTACCTCTAGGGGGACACGTACCCCCTGCAGTCCTCAAGAGTACCTCTAGGGGCACACGCACCCTGCAGTCCTCAAAAGTATGTCTAGGGGGACACGCATTCCCCCTGCAGTCCTCCAAAGAATGCGTCTAGGGGGACACGCATCTGCAGTCCTCCAAAGAAATTCCTTAGGGGGACACATACCCCCTGCAGTCCTCCAAAGTACGTCTAGGGGGACACGTATCCCCTGCAGTCCTCCAAAGTACCTCTAGACACGTACCCCCTGCAGTCCTCCAAAGTACCTCTAGGGGGACATGTACCCCCTGCAGTCCTCCAGAGTACCCCTAGGGGGACGCGTACCCCCTGCAGTCCTCCAAAGTACCTCTAGACACGTACCCCCTGCAGTCCTCCAAAGTACCTCTAGGGGGACACGTACCCCCTGCAGTCCTCCAAAGTACCTCTAGGGGGACACGTACCCCCTGCAGTCCTCCAAAGTACCTCTAGGGGGACATGTACCCCCTACAGTCCTCCAGAGTACCCCTAGGGGGACGCGTACCCCCTGCAGTCCTCCAAAGTACCTCTAGGGGGACACGTAATGGTGCGGTAAAAAATATTTTACTATATATTTTGCGGTGCGGTAAATATTTTACCACACCGTGTTGAACCTAAGCAAACAAACAAGTTTTGACAAAATGAATCAGACTAAGCAACCATGTTGCTACAAACATTTTAACCTCAATTCAAATTCACCCATTCTTAACCCCATTCAAAGTTTCTATATTAGAGATTTGTGTATTGGGTTAACAATAATAAAATGACAATAATTGAATAAAAGAGTGAAAAAAATGTCGGGAAAAGCGACAAGTGTCGAAAAAAGATGATCATTTTACATTTTAACCCAAAAACAATAAAACGTTGAATGGTCAACGGGAAGACAATGCGAGGGTTAAGACAACTACAACTTCATAGGACATCATCCCCTCTGAAAAACAAAGCGTACGGACCAGAAACCATATCATATCATATTTCTGGAGACCCACTCCTGGAGATGACCTGTTTCTATATTAATCTACCAAGTGTGAAAGATAATAATTTTTAATAAGATAATAATCCTGCAGCGATACCGAGAGCCGATTATTCACCGACAACTCCCGTCTGTAGTGGGTTTTGGGCGAGGGAATAAACACACTCCCCAGCGCTGCATCCTTTAGCTGTTGGCTTGTTAACAGCGCTGTTCAGATTATTACTGGGTGGCGTGGAGGTGCTCGCCGGTTCACTGATGCTCGTCCAGTAGTACGGACTTTCAAAATAAGAGTCTCTCCCTCTCGGCTGCTCCTCGTTGGCTTCAATCTCCTCATAAATCGCCTCGCCGGTTACAGTTTGGTCCAAGTTGTTGTTGTGAGTGCTTCTCTCCGTTCTGTTTCTGAAGCAGAATCTCAGAGTTAAGATCACCAAAAGCACCAACACGGCACCGGCAACTACACCGACAACTACACCGACAACTACACCGACAGCCACTTTCCAAAAGTCTGAAGGTTGTTGGTTCTCTGCGTCTGGTTCAATGCCGAAACACAGGCCGTTGTTTCTCTGTGTGACTGGTACACTTCCAGCTCTTGGGGCCAACACGTTGGGAATAGTCACATTCAGAAATATTTTAGTTTTATTACACAAATACAATGTTGAATCAAAGGATGTAACCCTTCTTATTACCAGGGAGTTGTCTGCCAGAGAACCGTAGTGTTTCTCAGATATTTTCTCCTCGCCATTTGTGATAGTAACCAGAATAACGATATCACCATCTCTGTAGCGGCTCCATGTTACATCCCCCTTCTTATGAGGACAGGGAAGAGTAGCCGTTGTGTTCTGCAGCACATTAAATATAGGTGTGTCTGTGAAGTAAAAAGGAAGCATTGAGTGATATATTTTTATTATTATATATTATATATTTATTATTTTTATTTTATATATTTTTGGTGTAACTCCATTACATTAGCTAAGAGTGGACACAGTTTAACCACTGGCGAATAACGTTAAGTTATAACTTAACGAATGTGTACGTGTTGGCTACCTGTTGTGAACCAAATTGCCCCTTAGGGACATTAAAGACATTTCAACTCAACTTCAACTTTACTGCCTGTTAGTGCACGGAAGGAGGACAGGGAAGAGTAGCCATTGTGTTCTGCAGCACATTACATACAAGTGTGTCTGTGAAGTAAAAAGGAAGCAACGAGTGATATATTTTTGGTGTAACTTTTCTGTCTATGTAGATTAACGTAAAAAAAATCTGATTTGGGCCACTTTTGCCTGCAGCCTTAGTGTACTAACGGAAGTGCGCAGTTTGATACACACTATATGTGTGAATGACATCAACTAACAGGAAGTTAACACGGGGCCATGGCTGTGTGAACAGGTCAAATGGTCACATAAAAACATCAGAAAACATAAGATTCATGTCCCTTAACTTAGGGTAAAATTATGTCATTATAGTGTTGAGCAGCAACAACCACCTAACAGTAACTGAAAAACAATTTTTTGTAAGATTATATTTTAATTTTTAATTTTTTACATTTTTAGGCCTTTACTTGACAGGAAAGCTTAGACTTGAAAGGGGAGCGAGAGGGGGAATGACATGCAGCAAAGGGTCGCAGGTCAGAGTCAAACCCGCGACCCGCGATCTGTGGGGCGAGGACCGAGTCTCTTTACATGGGGCGCATGCTCCACCAGGTGAGCTACCCAGGTGCCCCTTAACTTAAGACAAGAAAAGGGTCCAAAAGAAGGCCACAAAAACATAAAAAATGTTGTATAAAATAATGGGCTGCATAAGGAACAATGGTCTGGTAACAACAGCCTTGTAACTGAAACACATTTTGCAAAAAAATCTCACGTATGTTTGGCCCCATTTGAGAAACACCGGTGTAGATCATTGAGATATAAAATGTATTGAGCCCAAAAATATAGATAGATAGATAGATAGATAGATAGATAGATAGATAGATAGATAGATAGATAGATAGATAGATAGATAGATAGATACTTTGTTCATTCTGAGGGAAACTGTAGGCCTCCAGTAGCTTAGACAGCCATAACACAACAAGCACACATACACAAATACTGTAAATCTCACATACATAAAAAAATAAAGATATGATGTTGATAAAAAAAGCTGACTAATGAGATTTTCTCACCGTTCAAGCTGAGACCGAAGCTTCCAGCGAGGAGGAGGAGGAGATAGAGCGACATCTCTGCAGCCGGCGGACCTCGTTGAGTGACATACGACTAAAATACTGTCTTCTTTGCATCTGAGGGGAACTTATGACGAATGAGGTTGTGGTAGGAAATGCAGGTATAGCTGTTATTTTTAACACTGTGGCTATTAGATCAGCAGTAAATGTGGGGATGAGCTGGTTTAGATCTTGAAAACAATAATAGTTCCTTGCAGGCATCTGAAATGCGGGAGCGTTCCTATGTTCCCACATTTCTAAGTAAAAACATTTTCACTGGAAATTAGGCCTTGTGTTCCCGAAGTTTCCTTTTTCATAAATTTGTATCAGATTTTATCCCCCTAACCCCCCTAAACCTAACCCTAATTTTTATTTTTAGACTAGCCTTTAGCTTCTTCTCCAAAACTAGTTTCCAATCCTTACTTAGCTTATGGATCCAAACCCTATTTCCCCATATATTTTTAGGACAAAACTAATTGGTTATGGGACACATTCCGGGACTTGATCATCCCCGGGAGGGCCTTCCTCAGTTGAAAGTGTCTAGCTGGTAATGGCCAAAACACTTGATGATTTTGGGGTTCACTACTGATGATGTGTTCCAAAATTTTGCTTCAAAATTAGGTTTACATTCGCTGTATTTAGCCTTACTCCCAACACACTGATTAAGATTCTTTCTTTTTTCCCTTCCCCCTCTCTTGGGCGTGCACCCATTAGCTTTCCCACCTTCCCCCCTGACCGTTCTGACGTCTCCCACTTAGTGGGAGCGCCTGGCGGTTATGGGATTACGGGTGGCTATGGTCACCTGGTTGCTTTCTTGTCTTCCCCCAACCGTTCCGACGTCTCCCACCTTGGTGGGGGCGCTGGGGGGTTATGGGAGGCGATGGCTCCAGATGATGCAACTACCATAGGCGCTTTCGTTCTCCCCCCTGACCGACCCGACGTCTCCTGCCCTGGGTGGGAACACCGGGCGGCTATGGGAGTGCTGAGCACAATGGACGCCTTTCCGGTGGCATTACCGTTGTCTCCCCTGACCATTCCAACGTATCCCGCTTCGGTTAGTGCGCCGGGTGGCTATGGGACAGTGGGATGCTGCATACTCTCTCTTTCTCCCCCCACCTCCTCTAGACAGAGGGATGGGTCTCTCTCTCTCTCTCCCTACCTCCTGTAGACAGAGGGATGGGTCTCTCTCTCTCTCTCTCCCCCCACCTCCTCTAGACAGAGGGATGGGTCTTTCTCTCTCTCCCTATCCCCACCTCCTCTAGACAGAGGGATGGGTCTCTCTCTCCCTCTCCCTACCTCCTCTAGACAGAGGGATGGGTCTCTCTCTCCCTCTCCCCACCTCCTCTAGACAGAGGGATGGGTCTCTCTCCCTCTCCCCACCTCCTCTAGACAGAGGGATGGTTCTCTCTCTGATGAAGGGTCTCCTTCAGATGAGAGTTTTCACCACTCACACAATTTTTGGGTTTAACGGCACTTAGTGGGGGAAAACCGAGTGACATGGGCCGGCCCGTGCATACCGTTGCCCTCCATTCAACTGCGCAGTCGTCGGAGGCGTGGGATTCGTCCTACACTAACCCTAGCCAGTGCCTTCGGACAACCGGTTTCCCCTTTAAACTTACTTGACATTAACCCACCCTACTTGCTCAACCTAAAACATCCTAAGATAGTTCTCCCGCAAGAAATCGTACCACTGTACGATTTCTTACTTTTACCGTAACCTTACCTCACACTGATGATCCTTTTCTCTTCCTCTCTCTGAAATACATAGCTCTAATGATGGCAAACCCACGAGAAAGAGACGCTTTTCAACGACTGGTCTGTACCATGTTCAACTTTCTTCGTTCCCAACACCATCTCTGGAAGGTCAAACCAGGTGGAGACCAACCTATACTCGTACACTTCCAAGAAATCAAGGCCTGGCTTACTAGCATAATCCTACCGGCCAAAAATACTGAGAATACTGCCACCTTTCTCCAGGGAAATTCGGAGAACTGGCTACAATGCACTCTCCAAATCCTGGAGGAACATTACAAGGGTACCACCGCAGAACTCAAACACACCCTCTCATCCTTCAAGGGGGGAGGATTTTGCAAGAGCTTGGACGATAGCAATTAAATGGACAAAAAGACGATACCCCCATATCCAACAAAGGATTTTCGAATGGGCTGCTGAAGACCTTAAGGATCTTGGCATCACCAACCTCCCTCTCCCTCTTACACTTCCTCAACCCACACCCAACCGCAAAAGGAGGGCCGTGTACCCCCCTTCAGGATCTACCTTAAACACAAAACGTATTCCTGACCCACCACCAACCACCCCACCATACAATCCCTAATCAGGAACTACCCTCGACCTCCCACCGGAAACAGTCCTGCAGTTGGAAACACACAACCCCACATCAGGGACCCCCCTAGAACCCAGAGCAGATACAACTTTAACAACCGGAACAGTTCCCTGCATACCCGTGGTCACTCTAACAGACATTCTTGAACTTGAACAACCCAGGATTTCGAGCCCATCAAAACACGCCAAAGAAGAAACGTCCCTAATTTCTCCACCAAACACTCCCCCACAAAAAATAAAACCCAGACTATTCCCTTACCCCCCGCCCTCCAACCGACTACTGACCCCCTGGTCACTGGGCCCACAACCCCAACAGACCACATTTAGGCACTTCCGACTTCGAGCCCTCACAACCCCATCCCCAAAAACAAACCTTACCCAGGCAACTCCAACATCCACCACCCCCAAGGATCTCCTACCAGGTCACCTCGTGACCGTAAACACTTCACAAACCCGAAGCACCATCCCACAAACCCTTCTTACAGTCCATGATCCCACCCTCTTTCAAAAGACGAAACCTGAAGTTATTGACCTGACAATCCCTAAACAAACCCGCTGCAAATCTCCAGTCTTTAACAAAACCTCCTGCCACTCACCAGTTCCCAAAGAACCGACCACTCCCCGTTACAATACTCTAGGATCCCGAACTAACCCCAACAACCTCTCGGTGGAGGGATCTCCTATGTCATCCCTTCTCTCCTCCACTCCCAAAACTTATTGTAGACCACAGACGCACCCTACTGGTCCTTCTGGATAGATCATGCCTACACGAACCCCACCAAGATCACGGGACCATCCCACAGACCTCCGGGAGACCACCACCTCTACTCCACTTTGCCGTTCCTCCACCCCGAAAACCCAACCAAAACCATGGTCATACTCCACCAACCCTTCTAGAAACATCAACCCTAAAAAAACAGAAACACGCCCCAAAACTTCTTACTGGAAGACCAACCCCAGAACAGCCCCCCATTCCCCTACCTCCAAACTCTGACCAGGCCCCAAAAAATGCCCCACCTTCTTGAGACACCTTTCGAACCCCAACCAAGACCCAGAAAAACACCTACCAGCCCCCCAAGAAAGGTTTCCCCTACAACAAGCCCTTATTCGTCTAATTCTAAAACCAAACCAAGATCACGAACACCCTCCACCTTTTCCTGCGCAGACGCATTGTTCACACCACCGACTGATCTCCCTTCCTCCCCCCCTAAACCCCGACCAAGACCACAAGCACCTCCTACAGCCCTCCTGGCCCATCCCGAGCTCTGACCCTGTCCGACTTCACCCACCCCCCCCCCTCCACCCCGAAAAATTCAACCGCCACCCTCACAACTGGGACAAGTACAACAATTGGTCCCTTAATCCAACCAGAAGAACCCTGATCATAGGGGACTCAAACCTGTCTAGATTACCCTTAATTTGGGACAAAAGGATTCAGGTGGATTCTCACCCCTGTGCCAACTTTTCCCATGCCATTAACATCTTAAGACACAAGACCCTGACAACAGACAGCATGGACAAGATCATCCTATCCTTTGGCCTTAATGAAAGATCCCACCGGAACACATTTTTGATGGACCAACACCTCAACAAGTCAATCCGGACAGCAAAGACGACCTTCCCACATGTACATATCTTTGTCCCAGTCATCAATACCTCCCCCCTTCTACCCTCAGAAGAATGGAGAACAATCAAAAAACTCCACATCCTCATCAGACAACTACCCAACCACATTCCCCGCCTTCCACACCATTTCCACACAGAATCTGATGATATACATTGGACAAAGTCAACCGGCAGAGCAATGTGGCAACATTGGAGCTCTTTTTCATAAGTGACGAACAAAGTCTACCCGACTCCTCCAACAAGTCAGTCATCAACCTTTCGGAAACTTTCACCCTAACCAGATCACAAAAATGCCTACTACAAAAAGGCCTCTCCTTTGTCCCTATCCCCTCCTCTGTCAAGAACTTCAGACAAACCCTCCGGACTGACCTCACGGACTACCACCGCCGACTGAAACTCCATACTTTTTTTGACAAACTAATACCAACCCGATTCCATTCCGACTCAAATCCACCTGGGAACCATACCCAGAGGCCCTCCCAAGGGAACTCATTGACTTAATACACAAGGACCAATGGTCCCTTAGAAACCTCTGCCCTTACCCGGAACGCCCCAACCTCTCAGAAACCGAAAGAAAAGCCCTACAGGTACTTTGAGAAACCAGTGGACAAGGGTAGCACAGTTGTTATAATGGACCGTACCTAATACATCCAGGAAGCCCAAAGACAACTGGACGACACCAATTACTACATCCCGTTAACGAGACCCATCCATGAGGAAACAGCGCACCATATACGAAACATCCTGGACACAATGACCCAGAAGGGTCTCATCTCAAAAAGACAGAACACATACCTGAAAGGAAAGAATCCCCCATGCAGAAGACTTTGTTATCTCCTGCCAAAAATCCATAAACCTCCTGAGAGCTGGCCAGTTCCCCTTAAAATTCCCCTAGGACGACCGAGATTAATGTTTATTCCTTAAACAATGTATATAGTTTTATCAACTTGAATTTGTGTTCTTCCCCAACTGTGTTTTACTGTTTCATGTGGTTAATTGACCGTTCACAAAAGCCACGCCCCCTAGTTATTGTTACTACGCCCGTCAAACAATTGAGAACCAGACACATAGCCATGGCGGACCAAGTGATGCCTGTTTCTTGTAGAGTAACTAGCGTTGCAGAAGGCTGTAGTCTTGCGCTTAAGTCCCGTGGGAATTCAGTTGTAGCAGGAAAAGGTAAACAGCAGTGTGCAGATCGGAGCTTAATGTGTGAAAAGTGAAGAGCGGAGGTGTTCACAAGGGAAGAAGCTTGGAGTAACTATGGAGCTAGAGCTAGCCTTCAGTAACGCTATTACTGTACAAGAAACAGGCATGATTTGGCCCGTTTCCATGTAGTTACATAGTCACTGATATGATCATAACCACTACAGTGCTCAAATACCTATTTTTGAGGAGGGAATAAACTTCAAAATTTCGCCGCGAAAGCATGAACTGTCCTCTGGGGGACATCGCCGCGAAAGCATGAACTGTCCTCTGGAGGACATCCACCAGACCAGCGTGGCCCTTTTGTTTGTCTGCCACGGCAGGCGAGGGAGGAAGTAGAAGGATGCCCCGGACGGGGCTGCTAGCCTGGCTAAGGAAACTACCACACAATTCGACACTGCAGAGACTCATATTCACACAAAATGGATATATATATATATATGCTACAAATACACATGGAACTGCTGCGTGATGATTATTACCGGAGCCTGGCTGAACACACTCACTCATCCCAGACGGCAGCTAGCAGCTAAGAGGTATAGGTGAATTTAAACAATGGCTAAGTTGCTAAACGCATCTTGTTGTCATGTAAGGGCCCTGTTCATGTTGCACATTTTAATTGCATTTTGTGTCTGTTAAGAGGCACAAAGGCACTTTTTATCTTATGCCCCCAAAACTGCCGTTTTAGCTGAGTGGGAGCTTAGCTTTAGCAGCTCCGTGTTGCTAGCACCGATTCGGCTCGTCTTTTTGCTATCGACAGTACTCCTATACATATAGCGGTCAAGATTAACGTAAAAATTGCCCGGAGTTCTCGTTTAATCAGTGTTCAAAAAGGACAACGTTGAGGTTGTTTGGGGTACGTTTTTACCATAGGCGCATCGTTTCACGATCTTGCTGAAATCGCAATGTTTGACGGGGGTCCTTCTCCTTAGTTACAGTTGCTGAGCTAGGATTGGACGAGGACCGTTCGAGGGCGGGGTTTTGCGAACGGTCAATTGTTGATTGGATATTTGTGAATTTGTAAATTCTATAATAGACAACAAGGGTTAAAACAGGACTCATGATGATCATGGCAGCTTACTCATATAGACATATGAGAAGCCTATTCTGATGATCCCAATTTCCCTTTAACAATATAAATTCTAAATTCTATTAACCACCTAACTTACAATTTACAACTGCAAGAACAAAGAAAACTCCATAAACAAATCCTTCTCCCTATGCCCCCTCCAACGGAGGGGTTTGGCGAGATAAATCCACCACTCTCCTAATTCCTTCTCAGAATTTCGTAGGGAGGCAGAGTATGCCTAGACCGGCAGGGAAGTGTGGCCTGCTGCAGACACAGTACCCCTTCTCATCTCTGCTCTCTTTCTGTCTCTCATACACAAACACTCCCCCTCTCTCTTTCTCTCTCTCCCTCTTTCTCTCTCTTGCATCCTATCCCACCATCTCATTCCCATTATGTCATAACCCTAACCTTAACCACCCATATATTTTTGGGATTGTGGGACTAGTGCGACAAGCAGTGTTTCCAGATAAAGATTACGTTTCCACAAACACACTTACAAAAACGCCCAAATTTCTTGGCGGAAAACAGATCAACCTGGAAACATTTCTGCAGCCAGCAAACAGACACTTTGCTTCTTTCATCACCGGCCAAATTGGCTAGTAACTTTAAAATGTTACCTGCCAAAGTTTTTTACCCACATTTGGTGGGTTGGCGAGTGTCAATTTAAAGCCCTGGTTATAAACCTGCTCAGGGAACATTTTAACGTGTTCTGTTCTGGTTTTTACACTATGAATTAAAGTTATACAATGGATATTGAGCTTCTTTCACAAGGATGGAGATGTGAGATGACCAGTTCATAGACAGGTCTTATCTATGTTTACTATGATCCAAAGAGCTGATTATTCACCAACACTTCCTGTCTGTAGTGAGTTTTGGGCGAGGGAATACACACTCCTCACTGCTGCGTCCTACCTTGTGTTGTCCTTGGGTCCCGTTTTCAAAGTTTTTTATATCAGAAATATGGGTTTTGTTGTCTCTTCTGTTTTTGGTGATGAAGCTTGAAATTAAGATTGTCTGACACACTGGTGTTTCCTATGTTATTTTCTTTATTCTTATTGCAAGTAGAAGGAGACAGTTTAAGAGAGTGACAATGCAGTCTGTGAAAGTGTGTCGGCGAACAAAGAAACTTCAGGGTTTTTATGGGTGAGCATGCATAGGGAGGGACTTGTCGAGGGACTTCTTGTCGACTCAGCAATCCTTTTACTGCTGAGTCTGAGCTTTTCAGAAAAGACTGGTTCAGGCTATTGAAGTTGGCCCTCTGCCAGGTACTTCCAAGTGTGGAGGCAACACGAGAGGGAGGGAGCCGCGTAGCCTCAGTACTATGGAGGCAGGAGAATCCACGATTGCCTCTTAAGATAAGAGAGTACTTATAATGGATCCCTATAACTGATATATTGTAATGTAATATAGAAAACAGAGTAAATATCGTAGAGTATGAAAGGAAATACATATAAAGTCATGAAAATATAAAACCCATGCAGCATTGGTATATATGGATAATATATGAAAGAAAAATCACACATCAGTATGACAGATAAAAACTTTCCACTACACTTTCTTACAACCAAATTGCCCCAAAATAGTAAAGAAACCATGCAACATTCCTTGCATGTAAAATTATGATTACTTCCATTACATTTTGGTTGTTTTATTCAATTTTATAGCATTTGAAATAAAATGTTTAAATGGTTTTAAAACAGCATCCTGACTAAACTTTGAAATAAAACGGTCTGTGATTCACTCAACATCATCTGATCTTAACTATTAGTCAAAATAACTCATAATTTCTTCTTTTTTCCAACTCAAAAATTAGGTATAATGTCATTTAAATTAGGTTTATTGACCATGAATAAAACCAAATGTTTACAAAAGCCTCAAATGCACCAAATAAAAGCCACAAAATGCCAGCAAAAGTGCCAGAAAAAGTTCATTTAAATTTTTTTGTCCCCATAAGGACAAGTTCATGGTCACAAAGGGTTAATTAATTATTGGCTTGTTAACAGCGCTGTACAGATTATTACTGGGTGGCGTGGAGGTGCTCTGTGGTTCACTGATGCTCGTCCAGCTGTATGGACTTTAAAAATAAGAGTCAGACTCTTGGCTGCTCCTTGTAGGCTTTCATGTCCTCATAAATCGGCTCGTCGGCTACAGTTTGGTCCAAGTTGTGGTTGTGAGTGCTTCTCTCCGCTCTGTTTTTGAAGCAGAATTTCAGAGTTAAGATCACCAAAAGCACTAACACGGCACCAACAGCTACACCGACAACTAGACCGATAGCTACAACCACTTTACAAAGGTCTGAAGGTTGTTGGTTCTCCGCGTCTGGTTCAATGCCGAAGCCCAGTCCATTACTTCTCTGTGTGAATGGTACATTTCCAGCGCTTTGGGCACCCACGTTGGGAGGAGTTTTCACATTCAGAAATACTTGTGTTTTATTACACAAATACAATGTTGAATCAAAGGATGTAACATTTCTTATTACCAGGGAGTTGTCTGCCAGAGAACTGTAGCGTTCATCAGATGCTTTCTCCTCGCCATTTGTGATAGTAACCAGAAGCATGAGGTTACCATCTCTGTAACGGCTCCATGTTACATCCCCCTTCTTATGAGGACAGGGAAGAGTAGCCTTTCTGCTCTGCAGCACATTACTTATAAGTATGTCTGTGAAGTAAAAAGGAAGCATTGAGTGATATATTTTTATTATTATATATTATATATTTATTATTTTTATTTTATATATTTTTGGTGTAACTCCATTACATTAGCTAAGAGTGGACACAGTTTAACCACTGGCGAATAACGTTAAGTTATAACTTAACGAATGTGTACGTGTTGGCTACCTGTTGTGAACCAAATTGCCCCTTAGGGACATTAAAGACATTTCAACTCAACTTCAACTTTACTGCCTGTTAGTGCACGGAAGTGCGCGGTTTGAGACACACTATATGTGTGAATGACATCAACTAACAGGAAGTTAACACGGGGCCATGGCTGTGTGAAAAGGTCAAATGCCCACATAATAAAAACATCAGAAAACATAAGATCCATGTCCCTTCACTGGATGAATAACTTAGGGTTAAACGATTTCTTTATAGTGTTGAGCAGTCTCTTTTTTTTTACAATAATGTTCCCCTTTTGAATTTTGTTTTTAAGCCAAGTCCCCCCCATATATTTACTAAACAACCTTGTAACTGAAAAACATATTATGTTTTTGTGCCATTTTTAGGCCTTTACTTGACAGGACAGCTTAGACTTGAAAGGGGAGAGAGAGAGGGGGGGAATGACATGCAGCAAAGGGTCGCAGGTCAGAATTGACCAGAAAAGGTCCAAAGAAGGCCAAAAAAACATCACTTTTTTGGTATAAAATAAAGGGCTCCATAACAAACAATGGTCTGGTAACTGAAATACATTTTGCAAAAAATCTCACGTACATTTGCCCCTATTGGACACTGGTGTAGATCATTGAGATATAAAATGTATTGAGCCCAAAAATATAGATATGTTGTTAAAAAAAGCCAACAAATGAGATTTTCTCACCGTTCAAGCTGAGACCGAAGCTTCCAGCGAGGAGGAGGAGGAGATAGAGCGACATCTCTGCAGCCAGCGGACCTCGTTAAGTGACATACGACTAAAATACTGTCTTCTTTATATCTGAGGGGAAGTTCTGACGAACGAGGTTGTGGTTGGAAATGCAAAGTAGTTTTTATTTTTAATACTGTGTGGCTATTAGATCAGCAGCTGATGTAGATCTCGAAAACAATAATAGTTCCTTGAAGGCGTCTGAAATGCGGGAGCGTGCCTATGTTCCCACAGCCCAATGGTCCCACAGCCCAATGGTCCCACAGCCCAATGGTCCCACAGCCCAATGGTCCCACAGCCCTATGGTCCCACAGCCCTATGTTCCCACAGCCCAATGGTCCCACGGCCCTATGGTCCCACGGCCCTATGTTCCCACGGCCCTATGTTCCCACGGCCCAATGGTCCCACGGCCCAATGGTCCCACAGCCCTATGTTCCCACAGCCCAATGGTCCCACAGCCCTATGGTCCCACAGCCCTATGTTCCCACCGCCCAATGGTCCCACAGCCCTATGGTCCCACAGCCCTATGTTCCCACAGCCCAATGGTCCCACTGCCCTAAGGTCCCACAGCCCAATGGTCCCACAGCCCAATGGTCCCACAGCCCTATGTTCCCACAGCCCAATGGTCCCACAGCCCTATGTTCCCACAGCCCAATGGTCCCACAGCCCTATGTTCCCACAGCCCGGTCTCATGGCCGTTTGTGATATGGTCACGTTATTGAATCTATTGAGTCGTGGACAGGACACGATAATGTTGTTTTTTTCGTGTGGTGATTACGAATTTTAAAGCTATGTATTTCAATGGGAAGCATATTTCGTGATCACAGCACAATGAAGGTAACGAGTAGTATTGATAAGGCGAAAGTCCACACAGGGAGGTTGGTCGGGGGGGTGGATGGGTCAAACAACACGGGACTTTCACCCCGGAGACCGGGGGATCGTGTCCCACGTGTAACGGTTCCTCTCCCCATTCTTCTTTTCCTAACCACAACCGTCCCGTTGTTGTGGCGTTTCATTTCCCCGTTGTTGTGTGCCCCTGATCGCGTCCCGTGTCTGGCGGCCAGTCCCGTTGTTGTGGCCGGTGTGTGGCGCCTCATTTCCCTGTTGTTGCGTCCCCCAGAGCAGGTTCGAAAATCGTGACCAGTACACATTCAAAATTCATGACGTGTACACAAAATAAACATCAAAATCGTGACCTGTAAACAAATCAATAAATCTAAATAACGTGGCTATTTCACGACCTGGCGTGAGACCGGGTTAGTTCCCAAATTTCTAAGATTAAAAATTAGGCGCTATGTTCCCACATTTACTTTTTAATGAATTTGTATCAGATTTTATCCCCCTAACCCTAACACCTAACACCAAACCCTAAAAAATGTTTTGGGAGGATAGGGCTTAAAGGGGTGATAGAATGCAAAACTGATTTTACCCTGTCATAGTTGAATAACGACAGTTCGTTGGGTAAATAGGACATACATAGAAGCTCAAAGTCCCACTGACACCCCTTTACTATGAAAATCTCATATTTTGAAACTGCCGCTGAAAACGGCCGAATCTAAACAAAGCTGGAAGTTGACGTCAACCTCCCAAAAACCGGAACCTTTGTCAGCCCATGGGTGTATTAAGAGAACGGTCATGCCCCAACATTTACATAGGCTACACAACTGACCTGAGATCAGGTAGTCTTCTGAATCTAGGTAGGTCACGCAGATCTCTGCTATTCCATTACAAAATTCACTTCTGAAACTTTTTTGCGAGAAATCAACTATGTCAATGTCAAATATGGGCCGCTTCGAACAAATGGATGGCTAATCGCAAATTTTGTCCGACTGTGTGCCGGAGTTCAGCCGCCCGTGCTGCCTGTGTAGCTGCCTGCGCCCGGCCTGCCTTCCTTCAGACCCCCCGCCTGCGGTGTGCGCGGGGGGGCGTATTGCGGGCTGCGTCACGACTGGCA
Source organism: Perca fluviatilis (assembly GCF_010015445.1). Lineage (NCBI taxonomy): Eukaryota > Metazoa > Chordata > Actinopteri > Perciformes > Percidae > Perca > Perca fluviatilis. The sequence continues at coordinate 5,528,109 of NC_053112.1, read as the reverse complement.
GCCCACAGCACTCCATACCCGCGCAAAGTCACCGTCTCTTGGGCTAATGACAACCAAATGCCCTGCCTTGCCGACACAGCTCCAGGGCCTGCAAGTCTCCTCTTCCTGCTAGCTAAATGCCCGGTGTATGTGAGTGAGAGCGCGGTCAGCGAGCTTGTTATGCCAGCAATCTCTTACCACAGGTTTCAGTTAATCTTTTAATGTGTGTAATTATAATGTGTTGAGTTACTTAAACAAACGACTGGGGAAATAAACACCGCTTGTCCGCGAGTCTCATTGATAGAGCCTGCTGCTGGATGTAGCTCTATAAATGAGAGCTAGCTAGCCTCCTCTTAGAATTCCTCTGAAATTCACAAATATTCATTAACTTGAAATCGGACAGCGTTGTTAGCTTTATAAGACATTTAGCTAGATGCCGTATACGTGGCGTGACGAAATTCAAACTGTAAATATACTCGAATTACGACCAAAAATGAAGCTAACTGTGATTTGTAGCTAGCTACACAGGTAGCTAGGATTGAAGGGACAGTTGCAGCTAACGGAAGCCCTACTCTTCACAAATATGCATTAATTTAAAATCGGACACCGTTGTTAACTTTATAAGACATAGTTAGATGTTCTATACATGGCGTGACGAAATTCAAACTGTAAATATACTCGGAATGACGCCGAAAATGAAGCTAACTATCTGTGATTTATAGCTAGGATTGAAGGGACAGTTGCAGCTAACGGAAGCCCTACTCTTCACAAATATTCATTAATTTGAAATCGGACACCGTTGTTAACTTTATAAGACATGTAGCTAGATGTTGTATACGTGGCATGACGAAATTCAAACTGTAAATATAAGCTAACTATCCGTGGTTTGTAGCTACAAATCTACATCCAGCCGCAGGCTCTATCAATGGGACTCGCGGACAAGCGGCGTTTATTTCCCCAATCGTTTGTTTAAATAACTCAAAACATTATAATTACACACATTAAAAGATGGGAAAGGGCAGGGGCATTTGGTTGTCATTAGCCCAAGAGATGATGACTTTGCGCGGGTATGGAGTGCAGTGGGCTGCCAGCTCCAAGTACCTCATAGCAGGCCGGGGTCTGTGAAGGAAGGCAGGCCGGGCGGCGAGGCAGCAACACAGGCAGCACCGGCGCTGAACTCCGACACTCAGTCGGACAAAAGTTGCAATTAGCCATCCATTTTCGTAAAGCGGCCCATATTTGAGCTTTACATAGTTGATTTCTCGCATAAAAAAAGTTTCAGAAGTGAATTTTGTAATGGAATAGCCTGATAAACAATGTATAACTTTGCAGTGTCTGAAATATGAGAGTCTCCCATGTGTTTCTATGTAGTTTGCTCAAACCAATCAGCACGTAGCTCATTTGGAATATTAATGAGCATACCATATTTGGAAGAAAAGCTCTTGTTCCAAATAGAGCCATATTCACAGGGTAGTTAAGGGCCTAATAAAATAGCATTCAGGCAATTTTCAGCCCAACCAATGTTACATACCCCATTAGGAGACCTTAAGGAACAGTGTAAAATACCCTATATAATCATTCTATCACCCCTTTAAAATGAAGGGAAATGTCACAAGACCTAATTTTGCAAATGTCCGAGAAATGTGGGAACATAGGGCCTAATTTTAAGAAATATCTTAGAAATGTGGGAACATAGGGCTGTAGACCATTGGCCTGTGGGACCATTGGGCTGGGGGACCATTGGGCTGGGGGACCATTGGGCTGTGAGAACAAGGGGCTTCATTTTAAGTGAAAAATAAAATTCTTAGAAATGTGGGACCATTGGGCTGAGCCCCTGAAATGCGACACCCAATGAGTTAAATTTCACAAATACATTCTCCTTATTGAACTTATTTATTTAAAAAGCCATTATTATACTTTATTCTAAAATTCTACAAATATTTTCTTCATCCTCAGAATTCAGAGGTCAAATTTGAGCCGTCTTCTAAAAGTTTCTATATCAGAAATTTGGGTTTCTTTCAACCAAATTGTCCACAAAATAAAAAAGTAACGTGGATGGTTCCCTACAACCCTCTTCACAAGCTCAACAAGTGATCAGTTCACTACTTTCATTGAATTTGGGTGTTTTATTAAACTTTATAGCATCTGATTAAACAATTTAACAAAATTAATAAAAGTGACAAAAAATGCAGAAAAAAATCTACAAAAACACTGGAAAATGTGACAAAAATTTGGGAAAAAGTTAACCCTAACCCTAAAGGCTGTTTTATGCTTATGCGTCAACTCCACGCCGGAGCTACACCGTTGCACCTACGGCGCCATGACTCTTTCGGAGTTCTGCGTCGGGGGTTGAACGCGTTTCTTTGCATCGTGGTGCATTTCACCAACAGAACACTAGGGGGTGTGTGGTGTCTAGAGGGTCAATCGTGAAACTCTGCCATTTCCGACAATGGTGAGCGAAGACAGAGGGACAGTTTATGTTATGTTAGCAAGCAAACTTTAGCACAACTGCCCACAAAGTACCGCTTGCTGGCGAAGTGCTAATTTCAAAACGTTACTGACATATTGACACTTTACAAACGGATAACCCCGTCATCGTAGCCAAAATATGTCTGAGTTTATTTGCAAAGCTAGTGTCAGTGAACTAGCATGTTGCTACTCCTCACAGTAGGCTGCTGGAAACACCGACTATCAACACACAGGACCAGTCGGCCAATCCAACACATTCTCACTCCCATCTCGTAAAAATACGGACACTTGGTCTGGTGACCTTTGTCGTTGTTATTGACGCTGAAAGTCTCCTTTAGCGTCATATAACGCGCTTTAACTAAATGCGCTTGGTTTGGACTATTGGCGTCCCTTTGGACGCAGTTATGTTAAGGAAACGCTCATGAGTTTAGGAAAAGGTCGTGGGTGGGCTTACATTTCCGTGACTCGCAGTAATAACGGGACGGTCTCCTGGGTGAAAGTCCTGTGTTTGACCCATCCCCCCCCGACCAACCTCCCTACGTGGTATTCCCCCTTACATACTACTCTCTAAACCTCGTGTAGCTGCTGCTCTCCCCGGTACGTTCTACAAACACGCTGAAGGGCGTTTTCTTTTGTCACTTCAGACGCTGACAGCCACTGTCCAAACGTCTGTATTTTACGAGTTTGGAGTGAGAACTGGTTGACCAATCACAGTCCTTGCAGTCTGCATCGCCTCGACGCAAAGTTACACATTTTTGGAGGTGCAGAAACATAAATCAGCCTTTAGGATGACAACAGAGGACATGGTGACAACTCACTCACTTCTCCAGGTTTATTTAATTTTCACATGAATATACGAGGAGTTTGTAGGTAAGTAGGTTGAAAACCTTTGGAATGGAAATGGAAATGGAAATTGATTTATTTAAAACAGGGACAATGCACAAATAAACATTAAACTTGTTAAACTAGAGAATATGTCTTGGGCCAGGTTACAGCAACAATTGTTAATTTCCACCTGTAGTCCCTGGGGGCCAAATCCGGCCCCTTGCAAATCTTGATCTGGCCCGCAAATCTATTTAGGTTTACAATAAATGTTGGCACGCCAAACCAAAAAGACGGGAAAATGAAAAACCACGAGTCACTCAAAGCCGAATTTGGCAGATTTGCCGACTTTGAGAGTCAGAAATTCCTGCACAACCAACGAGTTTGCATATTCAGGCCTCCTTTTGAAAATGTAATCAGAATGCATGTTTTTGCTCAATTCTATGATGACTAAGGAACTTTGCTGACAAAAATTTACATTTTTAGGACTTTATGTGGACCAAATTGTATGTGAAAAAGACTATATAAGCAATAATATAGTAAAATATATTAAAAATCATGTCAATAAAGTGTACATGTCTGGCCCCTGATGTTATTCTCATTTTCCAGTGTGGCCCTAATGTGAAATTGACTTTGACACCCTGGCTTTAAATAGAGAAAAAAAAGGGAAAACACACAATTAGCTAATTGCTGAAAGGTAATAATTTCATTAGCATCTAAACAAACAATCAGAAGCAAACTTAGTCTTTGAATTATTTACAAAGTAATTAAACACCTCAATATAATTCAATATTTTTACCGCACCATATTGAACCTAAGCAAACAAACTAGTTTCGACGAAATGAATTAGGTTAAGCTTACTGCTACAAACATTTTAAGATAGCTACAACTTCATAACATCATCCCCTCTGACGGACCAGAAATCATATAATATCATATTTCTGTAGACCCGATCCTGGAGATGACCTGTTTCTATATTGATCTAACAAATGTGAAAGATAACTGAATCCTGCAGCGATACCGAGAGCCGATTATTCACCGACACCTCCCGTCTGTAGTGGGTTTTGGGCGAGGGAATAAACACACTCCTCACCGCTGCGTCCTTTAGCTGTTGGCTTGTTAACAGCGCTGTTCAGATTATTACTGGGTGGCGTGGAGGTGCTCGCCGGTTCACTGATGCTCGTCCAGTAGTACGGACTTTCAAAATGAGAGTCCCTCCCTCTCGGCTGCTCCTCGTTGGCTTCAATCTCCTCATAAATCGCCTCGCCGGTTACAGTTTTGTCCAAGTTGTTGTTGCAAGTGCTTCTCTCCGTTCTGTTTCTGAAGTAGAATCTCAGAGTTAAGATCACCAAAAGCACCAACACGGCACCGGCAACTACACCGACAACTACACCGACAGCCACTTTCCAAAAGTCTGAAGGTTGTTGGTTCTCTGCGTCTGGTTCAATGCCGAAACCCAGTCCGTTGTTTCTCTGTGTGACTGGTACACTTCCAGCACTTGGGGCCACCGTGTTGGGAGGAGTTATCACTTTCAGATATACTTGTGTTTTATTACACCAATACATTGCCGAATCAAAGGATGTAACATTTCTTATTACCAGGGAGTTGTCTGCCAGAGAACCGTAGCGTTTGTCAGGTTTTTTCTCCTCGCCATTTGTGATAGTAACCAGAATAACACGCTTACCATCTCTGTAGCGGCTCCATGCTACATCCCCCTTCTTATGAGGACAGGGAAGAGTAGCTATTGTGTTCTGCAGCACATTGACTATAGCTGGGTCTGTGAAGTAAAAAGGAAGCAGTGAGTGATATATTTGTGGTGAACATTTCTGTAAATGTCCCTGGTAGTTTCCCTAGGGAAGATGATTAACGCCAAAAACATTAGAAATGCTGTTGTAAAAACAACTGTAGTTAAGTGCAGTACTTGAGTACTTGAGTGTTTAATACCATCTGAGTTTGTGCACATGATTCATTAACGTGTGCACAAATTAACATAACTTCTAACATATTATTTAAATATAATGGATGTAATTCTTTATATATATATAATTTAGATTTCTATCCAAGGCATGATGCCAATAAGTGAATAGTTCAACCTCGCCCTATACTTCTCTCTCGTATGTTTTAATTGGCTTGGGACACGTACCCCCTGCAGTCCTCCAGAGTACCCCTAGGGGGACACGTACTCCCTGCAGTCCTCCAGAGTACCCCTAGGGGGAAACGTACCCCCTGCAGTCCTCCAGAGTACCCCTAGGGGGACACGTACTCCCTGCAGTCCTCCAGAGTACCCCTAGGGAGAAACGTACCCCCTGCAGTCCTCCAGAGTACCCCTAGGGGGACACGTACCCCCTGCAGTCCTCCAGAGTACCAAGTGCATCACACTGCAGCCTGCTTGACATCAAGCCCCAACCACATCCAAGTCAGCCATTTTTCTTTGCTTACGTCACTCCCCATACGCTCGAATGGACCAAGACAGCCTGGTAGCATTTTTTACTATGAAGGAAATTTGGAGTAATGTTTTCATTTTGAATCTTTTAATTTTATTTGACAATTTTATATCTATAAATGTCAAAGATCTGAAAGAAAACCGAATATTCACCAATTTAAAAATGACATGAAATTATATTTTGAAACTTTAAAACGACTGACAAATGAGAAAGCCATCCGGACTCTGAACATTTATAAAGCCTCACAACCTCTTTAATGTAAATTTCATATGCCCCTTTTTCGTGTATGCATGTATGCATTTAATGTTTTCAATGTGTTTATGTATCTGTACTTGAATAATAAAGTTTTTTGAAGACAAAAAAAAAGACAGCCTGGTAGCGACATTAGATAGAAACTGATGATGTAGGCTAAACACAAACGACATTTCATGCAACAACAGTGAAGTTTTCACGTAGTAACTGTATTTGGTCCCGTGTACTTTTTCATTCATTTGATATCCGATTTTGAAACGACATCCAAATATGAAAAATGGGTCATTTTAAAGTTTGTTAATATTGATGACAATGTGTTCAAACGGAAAACGAGCCATATTTCATTTAATTTAGCCCTCAAAAGTACAATAGTGTGTTGTTTTGTTATGGACTTTCATATTAACAGCAAGAATTCAGTCCCCATTACAACCAAATGTACAAAGGGGCAATTTTGCTTTATGAACAATTAACAGGTGAGCCAGAAGCATACAGTGAAACTCTAAAAATTAGAATATCGTGCAAAAGTTCTTTTATTTCAGTAATTCAACATAAAAGGTAAAACTAATATATTATATAGACTTATTACATGCAAAGCGAGATATTTCAAGCCTGTATTTGTTATAATTTTGATGATTATGGCTTACGGTTTATGAAAACCCTCAGAAAATTTGAATATTGTGAAAAGGTTCAATATTGTAGGCTCAAAGTGTCACAGTCTAATCAGCTAATTAATCCAAAACACCTGCAAAGGGGTTCCTGAGCCTTTTAATGGTCTCTCAGTCTGGTTCAGTAGAATCATGCGAGATGCTCCTCGGATATTACCTGCAAAGTAACACACCTAATCAAAGGATTTCAAAAGGCCGAACACACATACAGATGTCTAGATACAGTAAAATAGCTACGTGATTACCGTTGTATCCGAGGGTTGAAGTTGCATTTTAACGGAGGCAGTGCAAGTTGCTGCTGTGGTTTAGCAAAAAGCTAACACAGCCTGAGCTTTCACGTTACACTATAAAAAGGTGTTGACCGTTGACTTAGCTAGCACGCAAACAGTTAATTTACATGTCTACGAGCATGTTAGCAAACTACACCAAGAGACAAATACCGAGGAATATTGATAGAAAGCAGGGGAAACTAATACTTCCCTAATTTTTAGCATTGGCTAATTAGCAACCTGCCTGCCATTAGATGTTAGCTTCCGAGCTGGTTAGCAGCTAGCCCCAGAAGCTCATGAAAACAAGGCTTTCACCGGAGCAGTCTTACGCTATTTCCGAACCAGTCTTATCGTTTCAAAATCGGAAATCAAATGAATAAAAAAGTACATTGGCCCTATTACAGTTCACTGTTGTTGCACGAAATGTCGTTTGTGTTTAGCCTACATCACTTTCTGTCATCTAATGTGAAACAAGAGGCTATTTATCAGCTTCGCTACCGTCTTGGTCCGTTCGAGCGTATGGGGAGTGATGTAGGCACAAAAAAAAGACTGACTTGGATGTGGGTGGGGCTGGATGTCCCTAGGTTGTCACGTACCCCCTGCAGTCCTCCAAAGTACCCCTAGGGGGACACGGACCTCCTGCAGTCCTCCAAAATACCCCCAAGTACCCCTAGGGGGACACGTGCCCCCTGCGGTCCTCCAAAGTACCCCTAGGAGGACACGTACCCCCTGCAGTCCTCCAAAGTACCCCTAGGGGGACACGGACCCCCTGCAGTCCTCCAAAATACCCCAAAGTACCCCTAGGGGGACACGGACCCCCTGCAGTCCTCCAGAGTACCCCTAGGGGGACACGGACCCCCTGCAGTCCTCCAGAGTACCCCTAGGGGACACGGACCCCCTGCAGTCCTCCAAAGTACCCCTAGGGGGACACGGACCCCCTGCAGTCCTCCAGAGTACCCCTAGGGGGACACGGACCCCCTGCAGTCCTCCAGAGTACCCCTAGGGGGACACGGACCCCCTGCAGTCCTCCAGAGTACCCCTAGGGGGACACGGACCCCCTGCAGTCCTCCAGAGTACCCCTAGGGGGACACGTACCCCTGCAGTAAGGCATGGATACCCGGCCGGGTTCGGACAGATATTTAGAAATTATGGTCGGGCTCGGTCACATCAGCGCGATAAGGAATTTGTTGTAAAATGGTGCTGCGGCTCCTTTTAAGAGAGCTCAGTGCGTGCGTGCGTGCGTGCGTGCGTGCGTGCGTGAGTGCGTGCGTGTGTGTGTGTGTGTGAGTGTGTGTGTGTGTGTGTGAGTGTGTGTAAGTGTGTGTGAGGTAAGTGGGCAGAAGAGAGATAGCCTAGAGAAAGAGGAAGCATGCGTGTTGTAGATGCAACCGGAGCAGAGTTAGTGGTTATTCACTAACTCTGGAGGTAACGGGCCCTGGAGGTAACGAGTCTCCCCTGGTTTTCTGATCACGGTCGGAAACGAAGCGATTAGGAGAGGTTAACACACTGAACATTTTAACAGCTTATTAACGTGCGCTTGTTGCCCCGTGTGCGCTGATGCGCTCATCTGTTGACATTTCCGAAAGCCTTCCTACAGTTGCTTAATAAAAGCTTTCCACAAACGTAGCCTACATGTGTCATTAGTATGAGGAAAAAAAGAGATTTTAACAGTGTCGGGCTCGGGCCGGGTTCGGACAGAAAAATTCGGCCCGATCCGGACTCTACCCTGCAGTCCTCCAAAGTACCCCTAGGGTGACACGTACCCCAATTTGAGAAACACTGGTCTATAGCTTCTCCTTTTAAAGTTAACTTTACATTTCATATTGACTTTTATCAGTACTTTAAATGGTTTTATGTCGCTGTTGTCTTTAATAACATTACCAGAGGTGTACAGTAACGGATTACAATTACTTACATTACTGTAAAATCAGTAGTTTTTGTTGTGTACTTTAATTTTTTTAAAGTAGTTGTTAAAAATGTGTAATTTTACTTTTACTTAAAGTACATTTTGTTTGAAGTACTTTGTACTTTGCTACAGTACAAATTACGTCAGTGACTGAGTAAAAGAGTGAATTAAAAAAAGGTCTCTATTACTTAAGTAAAAGTTCATCAAAGTAATAGTACTTTTACTTAAGTAGAATATGTTTGTACTCTTTCCACCTCTGCACATGATGGAGAAAAAATCTGAAAACATAAAAAGATTTGTGTCCCTTTACAAGATGAATGAAAGGTAAATGAAAGCATCTTTGGATGCTTTGACCTATGCATTGACACCATGATGTATTAAGCCCAAGATATTAGATTTGATGTTGATAAATATGTGTGGTGGTGATATGGAGCAGTGGCTATGACCCATGCCTGTGGTGTGGGAGACCCAGGTTTGATTCCCACTGAGATACATCAACCAATGTGTCCCTGAGCAAAGACACTTAACCCCCTAGTTGCTCCAGAGGTGTGTGACCTCTGACATATACAGCAATTGTAAGTCACTTTGGATAAAAGCGTCAGCTAAATGACATGTAATGTAATAAAAATACGGAAATAATGATTTTCTCACCAGTAGAGCTGCGAGAGACACATCCAGCGAGGAGGAGCAGATAGAGCAACATCCCTGCAGCCTGCAGACCTTAAGTGACTTCTTCTTTTCATCTGACTTAGTTATATTTTACCACTGTAGCTGAGTAATTCAACGTTTATTTTTAAGTCAGTGTCTCATTGGCGCTGTATTGAATGCTAACAAATAATGTATTTTTTGTTTTTTTTTTTTTTTTTTTTTTTTTTTATATATATATATATATATATATATATATATATATATATATATACGCCTTTCTTCTTTGCTCAGCAGAAATGTGCGCTTGTTGCCCTGTGTGCGCTGATGTGCTCAACTGTTGACATTTCCGAATGCCTTCCAACAGTTGCTTAATTAAAGCTTTCCACACAAAAAAGTAGCCTATACATGTGTCATTAGTATGATAAAAAAAAAGATTTTAACGGTTTCGGACTCGGACACAAATTTATATTTATATATATATATATATATTCTCAGGGTGACATGTAATGTAATGTAACGTAACATGTAATGTGATGTCCTCACGATACTGTTTTCCATTGCTCAACTTTATTCCAGACACAACAACATTACAGTACATTACAGTAGCTGTTAAAATAGAAAATCTATTATTTACAATCTGCAGTGGGTCAGCTGTTCAGTCGGCTCTTCTACGACGTGTTTGTGTTGGTCGGCTGGCTGATCTTTGACAAATCCCCAAACGACACGTTGGCCGAGCCTCGCTTCGCCGGTTTGGCCTGACAAAGACAGAAAAACAACAACATTTAAACATATCTCCTGTGCTCCCGACAATGCTAACTCGAGGCTCCAAAAAACAGCAGTCCACAAACCAATGGGTGACCTCGTGGTCTTACCTGAGACTCGTGAGGCTTCCAGCCAATCATGTAGAGGATCTCGAAGGTGGCAGGGATGGACCCGTCCTCGTTACCGTACATCTCTGAGACAATTTGACACAAACACAGACAACAATGAAGTGCTTCTCCCACCACGGAAAACTCATATTGTGATTAGGGATGCACCAAATCCAGGATTTGGATTCGGCTGAATATTGGGCTTTTTGATGAACCTTAGAATTTTTTTCCCAGCGAACCGAACCCTACGCTTGCACTACTCGCGCTACGCTGGTCGCCATAATGACGGCGCCGTTGATTACGGGAAGGTGTTTACGTAGGTGGAGCGTTCAATGCAGCACGCTGTGAGGAAGTGGACATGGAACTGGTGAGCTGAAAAAGTTGTTGTTTGGCAGAACTTTCAGTCAAAAGAAGGCCATTCAAGTCCAGCTACATGTTCAATCTGTTCAATGCTGATTGGTCTGGTGGTGGCGAGGACCCTAAACTAGGGCTGCACAATTAATCGAATTTTAATCACGATCACGACAGGTAGCAGTCGGTCATCATAAGCCGGTCACAATGTTTACCAGTTTACCAGTAAACGCAACGTTTTGTCCCGGCTGTGTTGTTTTTCAGACAACAGCAGTGACCGGTGCTAGTTTGTGTCTTTTAGCTCATAGCTTTAGCAGCAGACTGTTGGACGTCCCGCTGTTGGAATCCTACAGTGAAATACAGACACACTACACTGTTTAGCAGTCAGCATTTTAGCTGTGTTTAATCCAGTTACTACTGTGGCTAACGGTAGGCTAACGTTACCTGCTGTGTAACGTGTTATTAGTGTTTACTAGCGTGACATTCAGCGATGTTTATGTTGCCTCTAACGTGGGTTTCGGAGCATCAGAGCGTAACGCAGACATGTAAGTGGCAGTGCAATGAGCCACAGAAATCCGCGTAGCTATTTCGTCTGGTAGATACCAGGCACCATATGCGCCGTTAACGTGAACAGAAAATTGCGTTGCTTGTATCTTTCACGGCAAACATGCATGTGTGGAAAGCGGTCGCACAACAGCTGAAATGGCATACTCCTTCACAGTATCCTTCAATAAAGGAGGAATGTAGCACAATATGCAAATGTATTGCTTGTGTGCTTATGTGCTGAGGTGTTTTTTCCTGTTCCCACACTGTTCTTATCTTTATGAGGATAGTCTGAGAGCGGCTTTTTTATTTCCCTCTCCTCTCCCAATGTCATGCTGTATCTGTTGCGAGAGTTAGGAGAGAGTTGAGATGGCGCCGCATATGGCGACTCGGTGTGTTTGTGCATGTTGCTTTAATGTTTTAATGTGATTTGCACTTACGATACCACGACACATCCCTCGTGTGTGTAAACATACTTGGCAATAAAGCTTTTCTGATTCTGATTCTGATATGGATGTAAAAGCAGTAATAATTATATAATTATGTGACAATAAAATTAGTTTTGGCTAAAATCAACAAATAATCGTGATAATTAATCGTGATCTCAATATTGATCAAAATAATCGTGATTATCATTTTGGCCATAATCGTGCAGCCCTACCCTAAACTATACACAACATGGCCGCTGGTACAACATCTGGTCTGAAACATCTGAAAGAATACGAGTTGTGCACGAAGGAATCTCCAGACAGCAGCCAGAATGCAGCAACTTCAGGTACGGCAAAGGAAGGACAGTCCCCGTTTACTTCATTCATGTGTTTACTGGGTTCATGGACTGAGGATGGGAGGAGGAGTCAGCACCATCTCAACCAGGGGATTCAGGATTCGGCCGAAACCCCAAAAATCTGGATTTCGTGCATCCCTAATTGTGACCCAGCAAAGAAAGACAACATCTTATCCAATAAACAGAATGCAGTTTTTGTTCCACTTTGCATGTTAACCAAGTAAAGGTAACACTCAGGAAAAGCCACAGTCCACACTGTTGCCCGACTTTCTGACTGCACCCTGTTGTGAACTCTGCGTGGTGAGGACAGCAGCTTGTGGCAAAGAAAGAGGAAGTAGAACAAGCGAAGACTGCAGAAAGGTGACTATTTCAGGCACATGTGTCAAGTGTGAATAATGATGAGCAAAAAGCACTGGATCAGGTTTAAAAATAGGGAAAAAAATGAGAACCAAGAAAACAGAAGAATCAGAAATACAGCCTGAAGGAACAGCTGTGGCACCAAGAAGAGCAATAAACTAAGTTTGTTTGACGACAAATGTTTGGCAGCGATACCATTTCAGGAATAACGTTTCTATTATATTTTTGTTATTGTCAACAATACTAACAGTGTGGGGCTCCCAGCTCCAAGTGTTATTGGTTCCTATACTTTAAAAACAGAAATATATCAACCCAGTCTCACAGCAGTTTGTGAAATGGTCTCGTAATAGGGCTGGGCAATATATCGGTATCGTGAGATGAGACTAGATATCGTCTTAGATTTTAGATATCGTAATATCGTGATATGTGATAAAAGTGTCTTTTCCTGGTTTTAAAGGCTGCATTACAGTAGAGTGATGTACTTTTCTGAACTTACCACACTGTATCTGTTCTATTATTTGCCTTTTCCCCACTTAGACATTACATCCACATTACTGATGATTTATCTAAAATCTAAGTGTGAAGATATTTTGTTAGAGCACCAATTGTCAACCCTAGAATATTGCCTCAATATCGATATCGAGGTATTTGGTCAAGAATATCGTGATATCTGATTTTCTCCCTATCGCCCAGCCCTATCACGTAATTTAATCTAATTGAATCTATTGATTCGTGTACACGGACACGTTTATCTCGTCTTTTTAATGTATTTCAATGGGAAGCATCTTTCGTGAGCACAGCACGATTCGACAACAACGGGACGGTTGGGTTTTAGGAAACGTGACACCCGGGACACGATCCCCGGTTATCCTGGGTGAAAGTCCTGTGTTTGACCCATCCATCCACCCCCCCCCCCAACCAACCTCCTACTCGCTACTAAAGAATCGTGCTGTGATCACGAAAGATGCTTCCCATTTAAATACATTAGTTTAAAAAACGTGCTGACAAATCAGGAAAAAAAAAATATATATAAATAATCAATAGATTAAATTACGTGACCATTTCATGAACTGCCGTGAGACCGGGCTGAATATATACAGCAGTTTCATCAGTAGTTTCCTAAAATCTGTAAAAGTGGAACGGGATCTAATGTTTTAAAATGTTTCTATGATGGCTGCTGGGAGCTGCAGAAATCTATTTGGGGCAGATGTGTGATTCTGGTCTTGTTGTTTTGGTCATTTTAACAGGGAAAGTGTAGAATCTGATCGCTCTCTTCTTTACTCACCTTTATAAATAGCTTCTGCTGCTAATATGGTGTCTCTGTGCAACAGCGATTTCCTGTTCCAGGCACAGTTACTCTCGCCCATACCTGCAGCGTACGGATAGAAACAATCAGGTACAATACAAGTTGGCAGATTTGTTTTAAAGGGTCTGAAAAGCAGAGATTTGTAGTAACTTATCGGATTTTAATTGAACGCATTTTTAATATAGTGAAATGACCACAGCACCCACTAACTACGATCTCAGAAATGACAAACAATGTGGACAAAAATCGAACATCGTAGCCTCATCGTATTAGACTGCACTAAAACTGGAAGTGGAAGCAGTACAAGGGCCCTGATCTAGCACACGGCAAAGCCCGAAACAAGTGACTTTGCTAGTTTAAGACCGTCCAGCGCCCACGTTGTTTAAATAGCAAATGCACCTGCGCCCATCTGTGCGCCCATGGGCGTGCTGGTCTTACAGGGAGGTGTGTTCAGGTGCATTCTGGGCGTGCTGGTCTTACAGGGAGGTGTGTTCAGGTGCATTCTGGGCGTGCTGGTCTTACAGGGAGGTGTGTTCAGGTCCATTCTGGGCGTTCTGGTCTTACAGGGAGGTGTGTTCAGGTGCATTCTGGGCGTTCTGGTCTTACAGGGAGGTGTGTTCAGGTGCATTCTGGACGTGCTGGTCTTACAGGGAGGTGTGTTCAGGTGCATTCTGGGCGTATTGCCATCTTGAGGCAGCGGGAAGTGAGCAATAACGTCAATAAGGCAGCATTTCATTGTTATTTTAACAGAGCATTAGTAAAATGCTCCTAGGCTCGTGCACAGCGCGTGTGCACACTATGCTTGTTACACACACAGGGACACACACACATGAAGAAGATTACAAATTAAAATATTAGGGTGTAAATCCTCCATCATAACAGCAATGCTCCAAGGTCCAAACGCGCCTTGCTTTTAAAGGGAATAGGAGATGATCTCTGATTGGTTGATGAATGGGAGATGATCTCTGATTGGTTGATTGCATGTTACGCCCAAAACACACCTCTGATTAATGAAGACACTAAGTACAACCCTTTAGAACCAGGCGCCCGGCGCACAGACCCTTTTTACCGCTGTCAAACTAGCAAAAGTGGATTTTGGACACGCCCTGAACACACCTGCACCAGGCGCTTCACACTGTGCCCTTAGATGGTTAAAATAGGACCCCAAGAGTTATTCACTGTAGATTTAAAAAGGGATAGTTCAGATGTTTATGTTTTTTTGTATGAGGTACTTCTCCATAGTCAGGATTTTAGACACCTAAAAAAAAAAATCGATATCAGTTAAAGTGGACGCCATATTTAGAATATTTTCAAGCGCTTCAGCGTGCTGTCAGACGGCCCTTTACGACGGGGAACTGAAGCCATTATCTCTGCTCTCTTCAAAGCCACCAGACTCCTTTGACAAAAACAGGAGTAGCTTCCTCCATCGGTTAGCTAGTTTTTTAGTTTCTAACCTTCTTTAAAATCCCAAAGTTACTGTTTTTGTCAAAAGGAGTCTGGTGGCTTTGAAGAGAGCAGAGATAACGGCTTGAGGTCTCCCCACATATTAGGCCATATTATGAAGGTGGTTGGTAAAGCAGTAGGTATCCCAGAGACACCCCCCCACCCCTTGACGGCTTTCTTTGACCAGCGAGTACTCCCCAAGGCCCGGTCTATAATCCGATTGCCTTGTAGTTCCCTGCGAAGTGGCCTGCGTAGGGCATTATTCCGCCATGTTAAGTAAGATTCCAAACCGTAGGGAGCAAACATGCTCCGTTCAAAAGGGAACAACTGAACTGAACAACTGATTTCCTTGGATTAGGGTGGCACCTAAATCATGGTTGCAGCTGTCGCCGTGGTCCTACTCCGCGCCCTGCTATGCCCTGCTACACCCTGCTATGCTCTGCAGTGCCCTGCTACGTGCTTCTATGCCCTGCAGTGCCCTGCTATACCCTGCTACGTCGTGCTATGCCCTGCTACGTCCTGCTATGCCCTGCTACGTCCTGCTACGCTCTGCAGTGCCCTGCTACATCCTGCTACGCCCTGCTACGTCCTGCTATGCCCTGCAGTGCCCTGCTACGTCCTGCTACATCCTGCTACACTCTGCAGTGCCCTATGTGCTGCTATGCCCTGCTATACCCTGCTACGTCGTGCTATGCCCTGCTACGTCCTGCTACACTCTGCAGTGCCCTGCTATGCCCTGCTACGCCCTGCAGTGCCCTGCTACGTCCTGCTCCGCTCTGCAGTGCCCTGCTATACCCTGCTACGTCATGCTATGCCCTGCTACGTCCTGCTATGCCCTGCTACGTCCTGCTACACTCTGCAGTGTCCTGTTACGTCCTGCTCCGCTCTGCAGTGCCCTGCTATACCCTGCTACGCCCTGCAGTGCCCTGCTACGTCCTGCTCCGCTCTGCAGTGCCCTGCTATACCCTGCTACGTCGTGCTATGCCCTGCTACGTCCTGCTATGCCCTGCTACGTCCTGCTACACTCTGCAGTGCCCTGCTACGCTCTGCAGTGCCCTGCTACGTCCTGCTACGCCCTGCTATGCCCTGCAGTGCCCTGCTACGTCCTGCTACGCTCTGCAGTGCCCTGCTACGTCCTGCTACGCCCTGCTATGCCCTGCAGTGCCCTGCTACGTCCTGCTACACTCTGCAGTGCCCTGCTACGTGCTGCTATGCCCTGCTATACCCTGCTACGTCGTGCTATGCCCTGCTACGTCCTGCTACACTCTGCAGTGCCCTGCTATGCCCTGCAGTGCCCTGCTACGTCCTGCTACGCTCTGCAGTGCCCTGCTACGTGCTGCTACACTCTGCAGTGCCCTGCTATGCCCTGCAGTGCCCTGCTATGCCCTGCTACGCTCTGCAGTGCCCTGCTACGTGCTGCGATGCCCTGCAGTGCCCTGCTATACCGTGCTACGCCCTGCAGTGCTCTGCTACGCCATGAACTACTACAACTACTATTTCTAGTCATAGTTCCATTACCTTCATTCATCATCAGAGACTTTAACACTGCTTTGATGATGTGGATGGACTAAACAGAGTCACATATTAACACAGAGCAGTTTGTACCTTGTAGGTCGGTCATGACTTCAATGATTCCTGGATAGTTAACCTGAACGTCATCTACGTCCTGAAACACAGAGACAGACAGTAAGTTCACTGTAAACCTGTAAAAAAAAAAATTTGAACAGTTTTTTTTTATTTTTCGTTCTGGCTTTATTTCCATTTTTCAAATCACCATCACCAAACTCCACCAGACTCCATGTAAATAATCAGGACTTTTAGCGTGTATAGAGCCAGCATATTTCCAGCAGACTCCATGTAAATAATCAGGACTTTTAGCGTGTATAGAGCCAGCATATTTCCACCAGACTCCATGTAAATAATCAGGACTTTTAGCGTGTTTAGAGCCAGCATATCTCCACCAGACTCCATGTAAATAATCAGGACTTTTAGTGTGTATAGAGCCAGCATATCTCCACATGTAAATGGGTGAATTAAGTGTTTATTTCAACCAAACCAGAGTGGTGATTGTTGGAACAGTGGAAAGATGGACCAAGACGACTTTTGGTAGTTTAATTTAGTTTCTGTCCACTTTGAATGAAGTGTGTCTTAAGATGATAAAAGTCCTGATTATTTACATGGAGTCTGGTGGAGTTTGGTGATGGTGATTTCGGGGCTGTTTCATGTTAAACTAAAAGGATCTTACTCTTTAACTAAAAGGTCTATCTCTGTAGGGATCCTTTCCATAATGTTGTCAGACACTTAGAATAATAATCTGAGTCTGTCAGCGGCAAAAAAACAACTTTTAGTGGAAGCAAACTGACGGTGCGCAATTGCCCATTAGCGTTACATTGCAGGTCGTTTCTGGCAAAATACTGGACCAATTTCAAAGTCACTTAGACACAAAAACATGGGACAATATGGTCCAGGTTGGAAAAAAAGTTACCCTTTAAAACAAAGTCAACCAGAAGAAGCTTCCGGTGTGTTCGACCAAAGTAAGAGAGACCTGTGACCCGTCACAGAGGCTGCCTGTGTCTGTGTGCGTTCCCGTTTCTCCGTATTCAGCCCCATTGTACTGAATTTGGTTGCAGTTCAAAATGAATGGGAGTCTATGGAGCTAGACGGCTAAATGTGTCTCTTTCGCCTGACTGTTGTTGAAAAATCTCAGATTTGATTGTAGTTTTTGCAAGTTCAACATGGATTATAGGTCAAAAGTTGAATCAACGAGTAAAGAGGAAGTGACTCAGAGCTTGTCGTTAAGCAGTATCTCCGGCCGTATATGTGTATGACGTCATTGACATATTTTTTTTTTTTAGAGAAAATCCCGCACACTGATCATTACGCAAGCAATAATTTATTTAGAAGAAAAATACAACGTTTCGGTCTCAGACCTTCATCAGGTAAAATCAGTGTGCAGGATTTTCTCAAAAAAACTTTCGATCTGCTACTTTTGATCATATCCAAATCACCTGCCCGACAAAAGAGGTGTGCAAAAAAAGCTTTCCTACTTCATTGACATTTTAAAAGGCTTTTTAGAACAAAAAAAGCCACTTTAAAAAGATCTAACACCCAGCAGTGTGTATTTTCTTAGCCTCCCCTTTCGAATGCAACATTACTAGTCAAAAAAATATATCCTGAGAAAAGTGGATTTTGAGGAGTATAGCTCCACAGTAGGGATGCTCCCTCTTAGTCCATTAGGCAACTAATCGGTCATTTTGGTCTTAGCTTAGATTTCTTTAGTCGATTAGTCACGTCTTATGCTTATTTCCAAGAAAAGTACGAGCACATCTCTGGTAAACACAAGAATTAAAGTGGTGCTTTTAGCACGACTCTTTGCGGAGAAACTCAGATTTACAGATCTGTCGATTAAATCGACTAATCGATCAGTCGATACGATTAAATGAGTGTTAGTGTTCGACTAAGAATTTCTTCAAATCGAGCACAGCCCTACTCCATAGACCTCCATTCATTCTGCACTGGCCTGTGAGCGCCCCCTATATGGAACCAGAGTGGAACTGCAACCAGTTCAGAAGCTGGAAGTTTCCC
The DNA here is from genome assembly GCF_010015445.1 of Perca fluviatilis. Lineage (NCBI taxonomy): Eukaryota > Metazoa > Chordata > Actinopteri > Perciformes > Percidae > Perca > Perca fluviatilis. Next base: position 5,509,417 of record NC_053112.1, on the reverse strand, counting down.
CCGAGAGTGGAAGTGGGAGTTCTTCCATCATTAGACATTCTCTGGCGTTCCTCACCACGGTGAGCATGCTGAAGCCAGCCCGGCCCAGCAGGTTGCCCAGGTCGGTGACGGCGGTGTAGGGGGAGACGTGGGGGGAGAACCCTCCCTCCCTCTCCGTCTCGGCGAGCTGGAGGGAGCAGCGCAGCTCGTACAGCGTCTCGCCGCCCACCATCGCCCCGATGAACACGCCGTCGGGCTTCAACACCTGCTGGATCTGAGAGGGAGGGCAGTTATTGAGAAGACTCCGGTGAAACCAAAAATGAAAACAGTCATTTCGTCTCTCCTCGCATGATGTCCTCGCGTCTCTCCCGCGCTACCTTGGTGGGACGGACTAAGGGCCGCCTGCACACTGGCTGCACAGCGTGGCGTTTCAGTTGCGTGTCAGTTGCGTGGCGTTTTCTATTTCTTTCTATGC